>NW_021853596.1:85586-96849 GCF_003651465.1 Formica exsecta | reverse complement strand
TTTATATAAATTAAAGTATATCTTTATTTTAATTTTTTTTTATCTTGAAAATATAATAGAAATAAAGTAATCACATTCGAAAGTTCAAGACAACATTTCGCGAAAACTATTACAAAAACAACAATGCGCATATATCTATAGTCACGGTAATTTGAGAAATTTTGCGATTTTCAAAAGATAACAAAAATCAACAATGTCTTTCCATCCCCTGAATCGATATTTTCACTCAGCAAATTTAATAATATTTCAAAATGGGTGCAACGACTTCCTTAACTCGCCCGTTTAAATATGCACCGAACGATTCCCGAATACTAAGCGCTCCCGTTTCGAAGACGAAGAAACCCGTTCCTGGGAACTCGATTATGCCGGGAATTAATGGTTGAAATTAAATCCACCTCCCAATTACAGTCTTAGTATCATTAAATGTTCTTATTAATTATAAAACATAATTATTGGTCGGCGATAGTGTCGCTTTTGCGAAGCGAAATTCTGATGAAGAGAATCAAGGAGTAAATAAGTAATACTAAAGTAAATAAAATACATTATATAATAATAAATAGTAAATAAAATAAATTATATAAATAGGGCGAAATCGGTGTTCTACAAATTGTCTTTTCTCAATTTAGCGCATAGCCAAAATAAAAATTGTATATCTATATTATATATTAGATATGCTACATGATAAATATTCAAAAAATGAGATCGAGAGAACGAATCTCACCTGATAATGTGCTGATTGGTGGACCGCAGTAGGATCGTGGTGTACTTGGTGATGAGCATCCTTCCTACGCTGTTTCACCCTATCACACATATATTCTCACACGCGTGATTTGGAGATCGCAGGCCATTGTAACACGAGAGCCTTTTGATTTCAGAAAAACCTAAGATGTCGATTTACAATTAGGTTTATTTCGCGAATATTGAGCAAAAACGAAGTCGCAAGGAGCAACGTTGAATGCGGTAGAAATTTTTTCGCCTAAATTTAGAATTCGTATATAGGGTGTTCCCGAAATTCTCGATCAAACTTCATCGATATATTCTATTAATCGAATTAATGACATGGTGTCAGATAATGCTTCTTCAATGTTCTGATTGCCCTAATAAATGACAATTTGTCTTTTATATTTTCCTAAAGATTTACTGCAAATAAAATGTTTTTTTCAAAGAATAATTTTTTTTTAAATAATTTTAGATTAATATAAATTATATGAAAAATATAGATATATACGTATGTGTATGTATATGTGTATCTCGATAGTAGTCGGATATTTTTTTCAACTTCCGAAAATCATCAAGGAGAAGAGCAGTTTATCGACTAGCACACACAAACACATACAATTATATTGTACAGAATATATACTGGAAGTTGCAAGGATAAGAAACTACTCTCGTTATTTAGTCAATTTTCTTTTCTCTTGGCATGTACTTCAAAAACGGTAATTTATACATCCTCTTCGCGACGAAGAACTCGATGCTGAGGAGCGTCCATCGTTTATTTATTCTTTTCCGGTTTGCATCACACGGCTCATTATATTTAATCGCGCTATGTTCACATCCTCGTTGAAGCGAGACTCTACTCCACCTTGCCAAACCTTGTTTTCTCAAAAAAAAAACAAAAAAAAACATATATATGAATGTCCGAAATTGTTCACGCAACTGTTAAATGATACACGCGTGTTCTCTATAAAATTAAAGACCACGTTACTTCCAATAAAATTACCGATCACGACTAGGTCATCCTCGGTTGTCTATTATACTTGATAAAGTGACTCGCTGTTAACTTCGACGACTCGCGCGTCATTGACTCCGATTAATCCCGTAACGAAGGAATGTAGGGTAAACAGAGCAGGGACACAATAGATACCGATGGAGCCGGTTAAGAGCATAAAGATGTTCAGAGAATGAATCTATTTTGCGAGTCTGCGTGCTTTTCTCACGAGTCATTATTGTAAACTGTAAACTTAATAAGAAGTTCCGTCAATATATAAATATCAGCTTAAGAAAGAAACGAGAGTATGTTTTCTTTAAAAATATGCTATATGTGTATAGAGTTTCATAGATTTTTAGACAACAATATTTAAATCACAAGAAATTTTTAGCAATTTTATAATAACAAGACAGAATTGAAAAAAATTGCAACCTTAAAAAAAAAAATAATTAAAATGTTATGATACTATTTATATTGTATATAATATATTTTTTATATAAAAATATTAAAATATATTTAAGTAACAATTAATATTACATTGTGCATCATAATTTGGTGTATCGCGCTTTCATAGATACATTTATGAAAAAGGATATGTCTCCTCATTCTCAATTTCAAGGTTCTATTAGCTCTTTTGCATATAGTGTCATAACTTATTTCTATCATAAATACATATTCTCTCTTCTCTAAAAATCGCGTAATAAAATTGTATTGAGATATGTACTACTGAAAGTAGTATACTGAAAAAGCTGTGATAAAACCTTTTACTCAATTTAATTCGACGACGAGTATATTTCTTCGGCTTCTCGGATATATCGGTTAACCGGCTCCTCGACTTCGCCATGAATTGATTTCATGCTCGATCGCGCAAGACTCTGGGTCATCCAAGGTGTAACTTTCGAGGTATTCGAATTGAGATCGATACTTTAAAAAGTAAAAAAAGATACGATTCTATTCAATCATAAAAATGATCGCTTTAAAATTCCGGAAACAAATAAATTTTCAAAAAATTCTTGCTCGTTCTATTTTAATCTACATATATTTGAATTTTTACTTTGCGTTAGTTTTAATTTAATACTCTTCTCATATCTTTAATACTTCTATCAATAGATAAAATTAGTGAATAAATAAATTATTGGTTTCAAAATTTATATTTTTCCAATAATAATTAATTTTAATTTTTGTTTTTTTTTTATATGATATTGACTTTTTAACATTTATTTTTATTTATTTAAATTTTTATTTTATTTTTTTTATCCTTTTGCACATTCAAAGCAAAAAAAAAACAAAGTAAAAAATGAATTAACTTGTTCTAAAACTCATAAAAAAAGGAAAGATATAATTTTATTTATAGATCTATCAAAAATATATATATGTATTTTAAATTGCGCGATTTACACACAATCGCCTGCAATCAAATTTACGAGTTCGATCGAAAATGTATCCCGCGACGAAATGTCATTTAGCATTTATTCGATAGCTGGACTTGTACGCTCGTCGAACGTTTCACTGTCGATTCATGACGTGAGACTAGCCGATTCATTCAGCTCTGAATAAATTTGATCCCACTTTTTTAAATACGAAAAAAAATTATTAAAATTCTAGGTGCTTTCCGAAGAGTTCTAGAATTCTTAATCGGTTTTAAAAAGACTTTTGTCAAGAAGTTTGAAATTATTTATGAAATCCTTGAACTCTAAATAAAATTGCATTTTTTACATAATGAGAGGAAGAGTGTTGTGAAGTTAGTCTTACAGTTTTTCAAACGGAATTTTCATTGCTTTAAATAAAAGAACTCTTTTTAAAATCGATTGAGAACTCTACGAACTGTTCGCAGAGAGCACCTAAAACTTTAATTATCTTTTTCAAATTTAAAGAAAGAGGGACCAACTTTACAGAGGTGATTCATTCGTAATATTCTTCCGAGTACTCTCGAGTATTTGAGTCATCACGATTCCTCTCGAGAACGAGAAACCCAGACACTTCAGAATATATCACTGTGCGCGAAATTGAGATTAGCACGTACGTAATGTCATCAGCTGTCGATTTTAATCAATCACGTTCTCTATAGATCCTTTAGTCGAGTGATCTCGACTTAGATCGAGGATTCCGTAGCGGATGAGACGTCAATCCAAACTCCGCGAAGAGTATTCTCTCCACGAAACCGACAACGAGATGTGCGGCGCCTCCGCACCGTTTCAACGATCGGCGGAATTATTTATAGAAGCGCGCGAGAGGCAGACAAAGGCGCATATCGCCGCGTATTTAACGGCTAAGCGTGACTGTCCGCGATACTTGCCTTCTGCCCAACAATTTCACTTTTACTAACACACTTTAACTACCACATCATGTGTGTGTGGTTTTTCCCCGTCTCTCTCTATTTTAAGAGAAAATTTATCTCGTTTATTTTCAAGGTGTCTATATAAACCTAGTGAAAAAATTTCCTGAAAATGTCCTGATCTTTCAGATATTTTTGTTCAAAATTCCAGGTAAAGAGAATGTTTTCAAGATCTTTTAGTGACATTTTCTCAAATTTTTTATTGTATGCGGTTTCTAATGCTTCTCACTCATATGAAGAAAAAACATAGAGCCATTTAAGTGCTCGATTTGTAGTACTAAAAAAAAAACTGAATAGTTTTTATAAGATACTGATCTTTCAGATATTTTTGTTCAAAATTCCAGGTAAAGAGAATGTTTTCAAGATCTTTTAGTGACATTTTCTCAAATTTTTTATTGTATGCGGTTTCTAATGCTTCTCACTCATATGAAGAAAAAACATAGAGCCATTTAAGTGCTCGATTTGTAGTACTAAAAAAAAACTGAATAGTTTTTATAAGATATAATATTTTTCACATGCATAACATTAAAATTTTTTTATTATTAAAGATTACAATTAAAAATATGTATTTCACATATTTTGTTTAGACATTGAATGTATAAACAGAGATAGATGAATATATATTTTAAATAATTTAACATAATTTTATAATTTTTATAATTTAGCTTATCAGCAATTAATAAGCATTTGGCTTATCATCAATATGCTTACAATAAGAGAGCAAAAAATTATCAAAGAGAAAATTTTTAAAATAGTTTTCCGAGTCCCAATATAATTCCATAAGAATTCCCTGATTTTGCTAGGTACAAAAAAAATCCCTGGAAATTCCAAATTGTCCATATCTTTCCAGGGAGTAAGCACCCTGTCACAATCTATCGGATGACTATATTTAGCGCTAGAATATGAAACAAAGATCCATCTCGGTTCCAAATACGCCTGCCTAGAAATCTCACCTCTTCTGTACAAATAAAGTAAATTCTTCATATTTCACTAATACGATACATGCTCCAAGACTCACATCGTTACAAATTTAAACTTGCATGTACGATAAGAAAGAAAAATGCCGGAAAAATGCTCTGAAAACTTATGTTTTCACTACACACAAACGTGCCTTTTTATATTTCGCGCCTTTCGTTTAAATAAATTTTCATGGTGAACAAATCGAATTTCTTTAGCGAGACGTACACATTTGGTGATGAAGGCGAACGCGAGACAAAGAGATTCCGAGTTGAGTCCCGTCTGGTTGGCGGACGCGAATCAACTAACTTCGCAAGCCGGTTGTTAAACACTATAGTCGCGCCTGCAACCGGGACTTTAGCGGTGCGACTGCCTATAGTTCAGCCGGCGAATATCATGAGAACGCGTAGAGTGCGATTTGCACAGACAGGACGAGGCTCCTGCATATCCTCACGGCGTATGAGTGTCTGGCTGCGCGAGCGTGTGTGCACTCAAAAGTCATCTAGGCACGTAGGCACCAAACGTGTGCAAGCCCCTACCTACTTAATGTTAGGTCTATACATTCGACAAAGAGGATATCTATTGAACAAGTGAACAAAAGAACGTTTTTTAAGAGTTGACGTATTCGAAAGAAACAAAAAATAAAAATACAGGATAATATTTATATATTTCTCCGGTCGAATAAATGATGAGCTGAAAAATTCTAAGCAAAGAATGAAAGATAAATCTGAACAAGATACAATTCTGAAAAAAACAGGGTGTGTACTTTACTGGAAAAACATAGAAAGCCTATAGAATTCTTAGGGATTTCTTTTGCATCTGGAAAATCAATTTTTTTCCATACATTTGCGAATTTAGCATATGAAACTTTACTGGCTCTATGTTTTTCCTTTGTATGATTAAAAAGCATTAGAAAACGCACATAATAAAAAATTTTATTTTATAGAAAATTGCATTAAAATATTTTTTAAATATTCTTCTTATCTCTAATTTTGAATAAAAATACCTGGAATATCAGGAAATTTTTAGGGAATTTTTTTAAAAAAATTGAGTCGACAGAAAGAATGAAAATATGCATGTGTTTGCTTATAAAATAAAATGTTTGATTTATTCTCAAATAAATATTTATTGGATAAATAAACATTCATTAGGAATAATGAAATTCTATTTATTTAATTATTAAGGAAATATTTTTTAAATTTTTATATTTTCATTAATAGTATATATATATAAAATAGCTTTTATATTGAAAGATTTACAATAGCTTAATATTGAAAACTTTATAGAAAGGAAGATTAGCTTTTTCCCTTTTTCACGACGTCATCCCTTTTTCTGCTTCTCGTCGCCAAGATGTCAATAAAGTAGTCGAAGGTCTGAACTTGTACTTTCGAATTGTCTGGGTGCCTTCTTTTCAAATGATAAGAGAATTTTCCCGTTCCAAAGAGGAAATCCAATTAGGAGAAAAATATCTGGCTCCCCTGAATAAACGTCGCGCTTTCTTGGCTATTCATGAATGCCTATTATTTGCAGCTCTAAATATTTCGCAAACAGAAAGTTTCACGTACGTAAACGTAGTTTGTTCTTTTTATGCACTTTTATTTATATTAAATAATAAATATAACAGTAACCAAGCAACGCAAAAATAATAGTATAAAATTATATACAAAATTACTGAGAATATTGCCATTATGTATCATATTATTTAAGGTAGAAAAAACCTGTAATTCTTATAAATTTATAATTCACAATTTTTTTTACGAGTGCACTTTACATATACAGTAAAAATTTTTAAATAATTTTTTATTTATATAATTTTCATTTTTATATTTTTATACGGTTTTGTGACAAATTCTATTTTATAAGAGCATAAAAATATTGATTATGAGAATCCAAATCAATATATTTCAAACTTTTGAATAAATACTCTTTGTGAGGAAACATATATACTGCGATCGAACGAGACACAAGGATACTCTGTGTTTGCGCGCGATTCTTCCGAGGGCGATCTCGCTCTTCTCCGTGAATGGTGATGCCGCGAAGAGCAGGATCGGATGAGAAAAATCCGACGAAAGAGGAATACGAGGCCTACAACTAAGATGACAAGGAAGGGCTTCGTAGGAGAAACCGGGAGCCGTTTCTCGACTTCTGCCGCCGGCAGAAAATGAAGGTCGTTCTCGGCCAGTCGGTCGGCTTCTACAAATAGCCACTGATATTGTACCATTATACCCCCCTCCTTCTTTATTCTTCCGCTAATCGTCTTAAGAAAGTAATTAAGTGCCACACAGATAGATGCGGATACTATTTTTTCTCGCTCTTTTTTTCATATCTTATATTTTATATGATATATTTCAGTTTATTATAAAAATATTTTAAATTGTAAGAGTTATATGCTTATATATAAAAATTTATTTAATGTAAATAATTTAAATAACATATTAATCTCTCTATCTTGATTATATCATATTTAGTATTATAATACTAAACATATACATATATACAACTATTAATGACAACTATTCTATATTGAACGAGTTTTTCAAGTTTTCATGATTTTTCAGTACAAGTTTATTAAATAAATGAATATTCCCCGGAAACATCATAAGCAAACGATACGAATGTTAATTTATAGATCGTAATAACGGAAATACCATTCCCTGCCGCAGTGCACGCTTTATGAGTGTCGCATGTGTCTATTAGTTGCACGGGAAAACGGTAATCATGTCCTGCTCAAAGATATATCGTAAATTGTAAATTTTGTTCGTGACAATTAAAATAAGAGATTGCTTTAGAAAGTCGTATAATACCTTTAAAAATATAACAATGTATTCATAAATCTCTTATTTAGAAGTTTATCATATTCTATTACTTCATTTACGTTACATAATTTCGCGGGCGAAAAATAAAATGAGATTTTTGCATACAAACGGTAAAAATTCAAATAATTTAATAAAAGAATTCTAGTATTAATTTAAGACTTTTTTTTAAAGGAATAAGAGAAGATATTTATTTACAATTTATTTCCAAATATCTTTCTGTCGTATCTAAATAAAGAAATCAAGACTATTCATTTATTATGTAAGTTTTTTATGATCTTTTAAATTTTATTTTTGCTATGTCAAGCAACTGTCAAGAAAAATAAATACAATCTTAAAAAAAATCTCTCACAATTAGTCGGTATAATGGACAGGTTAATAGATTAATTATTGTACTGATAATGCGATTAATTTCTCGCGTACTGTTGCGGAAACTGCATCATTACTTATTTCAAGCTAAACTCCTCTGTCGATTTTATGAGGCCTTTCCTTGTTTCCTTTCTATCACTAGAAACTAATAGAAACGCGTAGTAAGAGATTCGCGCCGCAAATCGCTTCGCGGGCTCATTAGTTCCATGAGTGGGCTCTTTGAATCTGCTGAAGACCAGCAGATGCGAATCGATGTGGAACCGTTCCGCGCAAAGAGAAGAGCTAAACTGTTAGATAGGGAGGATAGAGAGAATTCATCAGCGTGCACTCCATAATTCGTTATACGGAGAAACGCAAATCTCTGAAACTTTCTTACCACGAAATAATTACTTTTGACACGAAAATATCTGCATGAATGTATACTTCGTATTTTATATATGTCTTACATTATATTTTGTGAAAAAATAATCATTAAATAAAAATTATATATATCAGGTCTACCGGAAAGTTCATTGCAATAAATAAATATACATATAATAATATTATTATAATGATTAAAAGAGAAACAACAATTAGAAAAGGCATTATTATACATATATTAAATGCCTTTATAACATTTTTATTAATATGTAAGTAATATATTTTCTCCGCTGATTCAATAAAGACTTCACCGAAATTGATATCAATTAATAATAGTTATAATAGTTTAGTGGACAACACATGGAGTCGTTGTCAGCTCTATTAGTATCATTTGAATGACTCGCCTCTTTGCAGCCCTATGGCTTGACAACGGCTTTCATTCGCGTCGCTCGTAACATTAATCGCCCATTCACTCCGTTCAATCCCTCCATCCAAGAAACTAGGTTTGTTCCGAAGAGACTTTTATCGCCCAATGTAGATAATCTGTATTTCGTGATGGAATTCAAGAGAAAGAGAAAGAGAGGGAGAGAGAGAAACAAAGGTATATAGTCTTTATATCAACTTCAAAAACAATTTGTAGAATCAAAATTACGTATGTGTAATAATGGGAGAAAGCACTCTTAAAGTTAACTTTTTCTTTTAAATCTTTCTTTTAATATTATATAGATTGTATAATTTATGACTTTTATAATAAAAATGACATATATATAATATACTACATAAAATGAACGGCGAATTCTTGTAGAAATAACTTATCAACAATGTTGCAACATTAACGGTTTCTCCGGATAATACCGAGTAAGTAAAATATGCCACATCTATCTTTCTAGCACTCTGTAGGAAAGTATTTCCAGTGTAGCAGAAGTACAACTACAGGGAGTATTACACCCTGTGATCCGGACTCCACTATCTTTTCATCCTCCTGAGAAAGTCTGGAGTGCAGCAGCAAACGCTGACTGTATACACGCTTATCTCGCATAACTTGGATTATCCGTGGCATGATATACAATCACCATAAATCGAGCTGTTATATCGCCTCTTCTTTTTTTCTTTCGCTTCCTCTCTCTTGCAAGATTCATGCGACTTTAGCTTCACTTCCTTCGCATTCGATAATCCTTTCGCGCCCTCTCGAAGGGCCTCGTCTCGAGGATTGCGACGATTTTTCGCGCTCGTGCGAGAAGGTCACTTTAATATGAGAAAAATGTCTCCTCCTTCGAATTTATAGCTCGCCATCCCGCCCATCGCAGGTCGGGAACAAGACCCGGGGGTGTTTTTAATACTGGAGGGTGATATTCGCGTCCAATTAACGTTGCCGGAGATAAAGAATCAGAGAGTGTCAATAAAAATTTGATAAAAAAATAGAAGTAATGATAAGAAATAATACAATTAATAAATAAAAGATGATAAAAATAATAAAAGTAAAATAATATAAAATACGTAATAAAAGTAACAAATTATTTACGATAGCATTTTGCAACTGTATATATTCTTCGTGTCGTAATTTTAATAAACAGGAATGTATAATTAATGATAGAAATGATTGAGTTAAGAGCAGTTTAAGCTTCGGCATTCGTATTGTCTGTTTTTGTATGTCTGTAAGAAATTTAGAATAAAAAGGAGATGGATATTAAGATGGAGAACAGTAAGTGAGCAAATGCCGAAAATGGTTTCGCAAAAAAGACACAGATAGGCCTCGGAGAAAATCGTTATCTTTCATTTTTCACTTCATAACGCCCCAACAATGATGCCGTATTCCAACCACCCCATGGACCATTGTCGATGGTTGAACGCGCGTGGTAGACAACCGTAAAGCTCCCTCGAGAAGAAAACACTTTTTGCCCCTTTCGATGTACCGTTTTCGTTCCCCTGGGCTGATTAAAATCTCGCCGCAAACTAAATCATCGGACGCCAGGAAAATAGTTGAGTAAATATATTTTATCTCATATATAAAATAATAATAATAAAATAATAAACCTATATAATTTCGTACTCATTGAAGATGAAAATGTGAAACAACAAAGATATTACTGCACTCGGCAGTGCATTTGTAAATATGCGGCGAGATTGCGGATTTTCACGTGGATAGGAATGCAAATGAAAATTTGCACATGCAAGCGCGCATGCATATGCAGATGCATTACGTCACGCACACAAATGTCAATGTATACACGACTGAAAGTTGAATTCTCTCTAATTCTTTCTAAGTCTATCTTGAAAATATATTTACACAATGTTAAGTATATATATGTATATATAATTCCTACAAAGAAAATATTCTAATTTGCCAAAAATATACGAATCGTTAAATAAAATGCGGCGGTAAATGAGGCAGTATATATGTGCATTTGTTGTTATATTCTGCATTGATTAATAATGAAGCAATCTTCATACCACAATAGAATCCGGAATTGCGCCTATTTAATGCGAAACGCATCATTAAGTAAAACCATAAACATACTGACCGTAACGTGTGCACGCATAAAGCAGCGTGCGTTGGTATATTTTTGTATGAATATAATGCAAACATACACATGTATTCGTGAATGTTTAAAAAATGAGAAAAGAGAGAGAGAGGGAGGAAGGAAGAGAGAGAGGGTGAGGGAGAAAGAAAGAGAGAGAGAGAGGGGGAGAAAATAAAAAATAAAGAGAGCGGGAGACAGA
>NW_021853596.1:70490-84861 GCF_003651465.1 Formica exsecta | reverse complement strand
GAGGAGTGGAGCGAAGGAAAGGGAGATACTTTCGCATAGCGTGTATAAATACACTTTGCGCACGTGAATCAGGAATGCACGCGTCAGCATAATTGCGCATAAATGCATGTCAACCAAACGATTTCGCCGATATCGCACCTGTTCTCGAGATATTTAGCGTTATCTATTTTTATATTTTATTACTTCTCCCTTTTTCTTTTTATTATATCCTATCCTCTATATATGATATCTTCTTAAAAATTAAACCACTATAATAAATAGCACAGTAAGAGCATAAGATATAGCAAAAACATAAAAAAAAAATATAATAAATATAATATAAATTTTTTATCTATAATAATGTAATAGTTTATTTAGGAAAAAAACAAAATAAAATCAGTTTGATATATTCTGCAAATATGCATTGCAATATGTAGTAACGTGTAAAGATAGTGATCATAGTCGTGACTGGATGCGAAGGTAATATCGCAGACTAATATTAAACTCGCATATATCCGTTGGCAAAAAATAAAAAATCGTCAAGGAGTGATAATCTATGACGAGTAGCCTTGCACATATATAATCGTAATCTATCTCTCGCGATTAGCATAATCGTGATTACCAGTTAGCGGCTCGTTAATCACCGGGAGATGCAACGCAAACGCGGATTATCATTTTTCGCCGTGCTGTGTGCCAAATTACAGTCCACTGATTTTAATTGGACATTACACAGCCTCACTGTTAATCTCTCTTTATATTCTATCGTTTCTACCTGTTTTTCTTGCCGAAGAGAGAGAGAGAGAGAGAGAGAGAAAGAGAGAGAGAAAAAATAATAGACTTTCACACTTCTGGGAGAGCGGCGCAAACGTATCTCTGCTATTACACAAAGTGAAACGCCAAGCTACCTGCTGATTGTTAATGTTGATATAAGTTTTATCAATAATAAAAGAATTAAAAAAAATGTTTGATATATTTTTTAATAATAATCACATAGTTTAATAATAGCACGGAGAATACTTCTGATATTTTCATAATCGTCGATTTTAAAGCTTAATTTTTATAGAGTTACCAAAAAACATATGCTTTATAAATCATGTTTATAAATAAATAAAGTGGACTCACCTCTCTCGTCTCTCATTCACTAATCCGATGATCACGTCGCAGAAAACCAGCATGATCTTCAATTTTGTTTTTTCTTGCAATTTTACGCATAAAATTTATTTTTCAATGAATCATTGTGCAAATATACTGCATAAATCGCCACAAATAATTTTATAATATTATAATATTATTATAATAAAATTAGATATCAACACAATTTGCTGAAAAATCATCATTCAAACTATCATCAAACAAATAACTGTTCACTAAGGAATGTATCGCGCAAATATTAGCGTTATGTTTTCATGAGATAATTACACTTAAGCTTAAAATGGAAAATTTTTTGATAATTAACGTACACTATTTTATTTAGCAGGAATTATTATCAAAAATTGTTCTTTAACCAAATATTAGCACCAAAACACGTATAATCGCAACGAATTTTTTACATCACACACGCACGTTAATGCAAAAGGACACATCGGTGAAATATTTTTTGTGATTTTTAGATATTTTTTTTTTCATAAGCCGATTTATTTATACATAAATTAATTATTGCAAATCGATGTAATCGAAAAATATCGAGGAATATCATTAAAGGCGCGCGCGACGATCCGTTGATAGACATTGCCGCAGGTATAGTGCAGCGGTCGAGAGTCCACTCGTGATCTAACATTAGACAGAGACAAAAATAGACCATAATTCGCAAATCGTGATGGTAGGAAGGAACCACGAAAAAAAAAAAGAAGCAGACGAATCGAGAGCAACGACACCACTTGGAATATTTCCGAAAAGAACAGCGCAAAATTTGCTCAATATACGGTTTTAAAAGAATTATTTACTATTGTTATTAAAGTATTTAATCTTATTTGTTTCTTTGTATATGTTATAATTATATAATTATTTATATGCAATAACATTATTTTTTTTTATTTAAAATATTCTTATATATTTTTCAGAAATTATTGTATTATTAAAGTTTTCATAGATAAATGTTATAAATATATTACTAGAGAAAATTTTATTTATTTATTTTACACACACACACACATACATACAATATATATACATTTATATACATATAATGTATACTAATAAATAACCGTATATAAAAACCGTAATATTCTCTTGCGCGATATTTTGCATGTATTATAGTTCGTAAATACATTTTATACATTTTTACAACAGAGTTTCAAACTCAGAGAGGCGAATAATTTTCAGCTTTATGAAAACGTCATCGCGTACAAAAGAAATAACGGCCACGGATCGCCAATTCTATTTTTCAAAGTCACTCGACAAAAACGTACTCACAAAATTCACCCTCAGCATGCAACAGCTTCATAGTTCTTTTATCACGGGCAAGATTTTTAATTACACGCCACAATTTAATTTTTTTTTTCTGATACAATTAGCGCACTTTTGTCCTTCCGTCACGAGTAAAATAGCGGTGTTATCTAATATCTGCATTTTCATACAGTTTTATTTAAAAGTAAAATTATTTCTAGTTATTCCTTATAAAACTAAATAAATCAAAGCACATATATTTAAATAAAATACTAGAAAAAACAGAATGAAGAAATAAATATAATATACTTTACAAATTAAAGTAATAAAAATATTTAAAAACAAACTACATGATTTAATGAATCTCTTGAAGTAAAATATTTTGAAAGTATTATGTTATATCCAGACCAATTTGTATCATTTAATGATGAATAATATTTATGTGCAAAATTATTATTTTTTATGAATACAAGCACGAGAGAAGTACAATAAAAAGTTGCGAGATGAAGCTTTTTCCAGTTCACGGATCATATCCTGCTTTTGAATCCCCTTTCTGCTTTTTCGACCCTTTTTCACTTCTATCTCGTTCTCATCCCTTCTCTCTCTCTCTGTTTTTTCTCTCTTTCTCTCTCGCTCTCATACGCTCCCAATGTCAGTGCTCGTTCTTGCATACTGCTGACTCCGCCGTTTAATCTAATAACCCATCCTGATTTACAGCTGAAGATCTTATCTGACATATCTACCCCATAGCTTCGATATTGAGGAAATATTGATAAGGAAAAATTACGGAGAAATGAAATTCATAAAACATATAAACATGGCAATTCACTAAATATTCCGCAAAGATATAATATCTTCTAATATCTTCATACTTCCAAAAATATGACGATATTATTGCATATGATATCGCTGTTTATAGCGTTTTAAGAGAAAAAAAGTTTCTGGCATTAAAGATGTTTAGAAATGTAAGAATTAAATCTCTTTCTTTTTCACATATATACATACATAAATAATTTCTTCTATTGTAATTTGTGCATGCATAAATAAAAATAATTTAGATAAATATAGAACGTGATTTTGATCAATAAACTATGAGAGATTCATATTAATATAACGAATATAATTACTTACAAATATTTAAATTACAAAGAGTATATTCTTTTCAATGATAAAAAAATACATAATAAACATTGAACCACTTCGATCGTTGTTTTTAAAGAATGCAAAATGTATTATTAAAATTGTTATAATTCATATATATTTTAAAATTAGCACGATTTTTTTATATATCTTTTATAAATCCTTGAAAGTATTACTGTGCTTCTTAGATTTTAATAGAAACCTTTAATACGTGTTTTTAGTTTACAAAATACAAAACATATCTTTAAAAAATCGTTATGACACTAATAATAATATCTATATGTAATATATCTAGTATACAATAATTGCTTGTGTATTTGTATTGTATATATGTGCGTAACGACAATAAATTTAGTATGATCTCAAAATCATGATTAACAAATTTTCAACATCCGTGTTCGTGATCTTACTAGCGGAAATAGGAGAAAGATATCGCTCGTTGCAATCAATTCTGCTTGACGCCGTTGTAATTTGCTGATACCGTATGTGTTTTGCAAAAAAATTCGCAATCTCGCACTAGTGATGGTGATTTCACCCAGGGGACAAAGTTTGCGCGTCGCTACCGCAATCGCTTGAATTTCCGTCGTTCCCCCTTTCATATGGGCTCGTATTCGCTCGAAATGCAATCGGCCGGTCGGCTGCAGACGCATCCGTGCGTTCACGTCGCAGTGACATACGCAAACGAATGCTAAATTCGCACAACAAGGCCAACTATAACCGGAGTACGGCATTACACATAGTCAATCCTTGGTCGGTTTGTTGTTGGAATAACATTTTATTCGTTATTCGCATCATTCATCGTTTACATTATTCATTAGTCGCATTATCCGTTATACATCTGTATTATGGAGATAAAAAAATATATATATAAAACAGGTCTTCTTATATTATATACACTATTTAAAAAGTAAATAAAACTTTAGGATAAAAATTTTGTATAAATAAATAAATGTGCAGAATTATTATAATCAGCGTGATTACAATTTTTAAAATATGTTTTGTATTTTTCAGATTAAAAAAATATGTTAAAGATTTCTATTAGAATTTAAGAAGCACAGCAATACTTCAAAGAATTTATAAAAGATAAAAAAATGAGATAATTTTAAAAAATATATGTGTTATAATAATATTATTAATACATTTTGCATTCTTTGAAAACAAGAATCTCCAAATTCGAGAATAAAAATTTTGTATTAAATAGTAAAGCAACAAATAATAATAAAACAAAATTTTTTTTATTATTCGAGGATGATATGATATAATGTTTATTTTTATAATAAATAATTTTTTGTCAAATGTCGGTTTAATAATTTTTTCTCGAGTTTTAAAGAAAGTACCATATTTTTAATCTTCGTTTCTCATAATTTTAGAGATTTAAAGCATCCGTTATTACTAGTGCGAATATACTCATTTTGAAATTCGCAATTTTGTGCGATGTTTGGAAGTATTGTTGAAACTTTATGTATCGGCGAAAATGCAATTTTACATCCAGGGAAATAAAACACGCGCGTTGACAAACCGTAATTAGTACCGCGCAATTCGCACGATTAATTTCGAACGCGCAACAGCATAGATATAAGCGACAGTTGCAGATTTACGTGCAAAAGGGCGGTTATATTATCGATTCTATTCACTGTGTGCGACTGTGTAATCCACCGATGAATCCGTCCATCAACGTTTTCGTAAATTTGAAAAATTCGAAACGCGAAAGCTAATATAAAATGTTACTATGTTGTACACTATAAAATAGTACTATGTAAATGATATTAATAGTACTAAAGAAATAATTTTGTTATCTTGGATAATTAATAATTTATTATTTTATTCATTTGTATTATTAATGTCGTGCTGTTTTTTAGATTATCAAGTGTTTCACACAGATATCAGACATATTATTAACCATACAATTTTTATTTTCATATAAAATCTCGCATTTTCTGTCACTTTCTGCATTTCATATCAAAGAGTTTGCTTAATTTCTCGTTGCATAATTAATATGCAATAAATATTCTGTTTTGCATGCATTTTGATTGAAACTATTTATCAAAAATATATTTCCCTCCAATTCACACCGTCGCATGTCCATTTCGACCATAGTAAATGACTTCATCATTGAACTGAAAATCCAATCGGCGTGCATTCGATTGTAATTTATAATACGATAATTTACGAAATCGCCTGTAGTCTGACCAGTGCACCTGCGACCATGGCCGAAAAAGCTCCTTTCGCGCGTAAAAGGGGAGCGAAAAATCGGCGCCCTTTAAAGCAATCCCCTTTTGAAGAGCGAGCAAATAGATGAAATAAATTGGATTTATTTGTCAGCATTTTTTAGATTTCTCAACATTGAGAATTTATATATATATATATATATATATAATTTATTTTTTATTGCGTTGCATTACATTTTGCAATCTAAATTCATTTCTGCTTGTCTGTATTTTTAATTTGAATTAAACGTATTAATTAAATATCTATTCTTGCGTACCTTATTTTTTTAAATAAGATTGGTATATCTGTAATACGATATATTTAGAGATATAATGTTCTCTCTCTATATAAATATTTTTCATAAACTAATTAAATAAAATTATGTATTAAATGTCTCTTCTTAATTAAATATTTAACGTTTTCTTTTCATAAAATTTCTTGCAAAAAAATATTAATTATATCATATAATTATTATCATATTAATTATTAAACATATTAACAATGTTATTAATATTTATTTTGTTAAAAAATATTGCGCAGGATATAAGTTCTTGATACTGATGAGTTTAAATTAAATTCAATTTTCAAAAAGATATCCTACTGAATTAGGCAATATAATCCGTATGAGCTCTTTCTTTCTACCCTCTTTGAGTGATTTTTTTGGTTCGTTAAATCTTTCGGCAGTGAAGTACACAAACTCGATTTACTTTCGATGAATTTAATTTCACGCTTCCCAGTACGCTCTTTATTGAACGCGTTAAGATATAAAAGACACTACATACTATGTCCCGCCTCTTCTCTTCCCCCTTTATCTTGCTTTATTATTTATCACAATAACTTTAATGTGTTAATTAGAATGCATATAAATATACAGTCAATCTATTATTAATGCATACAATCTTTTACATAAAGAAAATAATTTTATGCATAAATTCTCGGTTTCTTTATGGACAGCCCTCCTTATATAACGCACACATTATATGTATAATAATAATGTGTAAATTGCTGGCTGTTAATAATAAAATGATTTGGTTCTCTCATATTTGGCTCTTAGCTTAATTCTGACAATATTTCTATATCGAGATAACGAAAAATAACGATACCAGCTCGTTCCATGGAGATCGAAACGTACATCAAAAGTTACGTATTTCGAGATCGCGTCTATCTTCTCTCTCGCAACAGGTACAGTGTGCCTGCAGACGACATCACGAATTAAATTGCCATAGTATCGCAGACGTATCTTTTTTTTTGTATGTTCATTACCTGTCAAACCTGCCCAAAACAAAAGCTGTAACAAATTGACAAAGAAATATATGAAAATGTCGGCCTTCGATTGTGTATGATGTGTTTTAGATATGTTTCCTTTATATATTTTTTTCCTCACGCATATAGAATTGAAATGTCACGAAATGTCCATTTATACCCGCTTTGTAGACTTTAATTATAGATTCTAAAATATTTTCCCATCTTTAATAAATAATATTAAGTTTCTTTAATTTCATCGACATACAGAATATAGTAAGAGAGCACGATAGTATAAATCTTGAATATTTCATCTCTGACATGACCAATTTCTAACAAAACTGCAAACAACATTATCTCTTGAATTAATATAATGTGCTAATCATATATATTTTATTTTATTTTTTATATTTTTCATAAATAAATATCTTTAATGATAAAGTTCTTTCACCATTAATAAAATTCAATAAAGTAAATTAAATAAAGATTATTTCTGAAATTAATTAAAGCATATAATATTATCATATATTCGTTGTTTCGTTTTCGGTACCACCCTATATATATATATATATATTCAACCGACTGTATAAATTATTTAAAAAATGAGGCATGTTTCAGATTAATATTTGGACATTTTGATACCAGTTTGCGTAAATTTTTGTTATCATTTACTATACGTGCTTTAAACAAGAGCCTTGTTAGCAATGTTCGCACACTTGTGTCAAGATATCTTGCGTTTTATAATTCAGAATCTGGGTATTCAAGCAGAGTACATAGTTATTAAAATTTGCATTGCGTAATTATAGCGCGTGTTCTTTATTGTACAAAATTTGCTTATTTATGTTAAAACATGTCAAAATAAATATACACAATTTGAAATAAGTTATAAGGTGTTGAAATCTCGATCTTATTTCAATGTTTTTATATACACAATGATAAGAAGAATTTCTTTTCTCTCTTTTTAACAGACAAATTATATATATTTTAAATAAAAAATTATAAGTGTATAATAAATATTATAATACTCACGTATATACTACCGCGTGTTTCTGAACATAACAAAAATGTTACAATGTAATCTTTAAATTGTTGCTGTAAATCTTGAAGTCATAAGAGATAATGTCATCATAAATCAACGAGATAATAAAAATTACACATAATCAGGTGTCTGCAAGGGCATCTAAAGAAAATCATTATAAGTATATTAAACTAAGGTAATAAAAATAGAGGGATTAATTAATAATGATAGAAAAACTGATTATAGATCTTTAACTCTTTAGTTATTGCATGGAATCTTTAAAGCCCCATATATAATAAAACATATTTTTTCGTAATAAAATACAAACTTCGTCCTTTGATCTTTCGGTATCTTTCCTTTTTCTCAACGTAAAAAATATAAAATAATTTTTTTATATTGGGATCTTTCAAGACTCTACGCGAGTCGTTTTACGAAAAATAGCACGACGACTAAGGATTAAAAGCTAGAAAAAATTATTAGGAAATCTAAAACGGCGATATTTGTGAATCACGTTAATTAAATAGTTTGCAAGATAACACTATGCAATAAATTGTAAAAAGACATGTAGTTTTTAGTTGGAAATAGTTTTGAAAACTTTTTAATATGCAGAAAATTGTCCTACGGAACAAATATAGTATATAATTTTGTAAGTATAGAATAAAAGTGCGCAGAATAAAAGTGTCATTTTTTATAATAATAATTTTATCATGATCATTTTATCACGATATTCTCATTTTACCGATTGGCAAATGAAAAGTAGTGGGAGAGTAGAGGCCAGAGACAAGATTAATTAAGATTAATTAAGAATATGAATGTTAAGTACATTAACATACGAAAATTTGATAATATCAGAAAGAATTATGTGCACGGGAATCACGTGAATGTGGGAGAAATGAGAGTAAACAATTTTTCCGCTCAATGTAATCGTTATGCAACTTGTTCCATATAAATAGCATTGACAGAATCAACGGTTCACAGTATAATTCAGATTATTAAATTTTGCAGTACTTAAAGAGAAGCAAAATGAAGATTGCCGTATTCATCGCTTGTATGTTGGTAAGTACAAAATAGCTAGTACATACAGGAAGAAACAATCTTTTATTGATGCTTTCGCAATTAACAGGATTTACATATTTTATGACAAATTTAAAAAGTTATAGTGATGTATATATTGTAATTTTAATACTCTAATAATAATTTTGTATGTGCAACGTAAGCCTTCCATATATTATTATAGTTATAATGCTGTGTATTCTTGAATTAAAATTAATTAATCTAAAAATTAGATATCGTATTACAAACTTAACTTATATTTAATTGTATGTTTATCAGTTAACAATTATATATAATCGCCATTTCTCGCTTACGCATAGGCACGCATACAATACCCGTTTATTTGATTTAATATTCTATATGACGTTTTATATAATTAATTTTAAAATTTTCATGTTCATGTATTTTCAATTAATTTTATTTTTTTCCATTACTTCTATATATATATAATATAATATATAATAAAAAATTTTGTTAATATCTCATGTAGTATATCATAAATTGTAATACCTCCTATATAATAATAATATCTATTTTAATAATTTAGATTTTATTATTTGCTTCTCATTATATCTCTTATTGCTATAAATTACACGAAAACAATTAGCCTTTTTTATCATTGTTATCAGAATTTAAAATACCTTCAAAGAACATTTTCGCATATCGTGTCGTCCCAAAGTTATCAAAATCACTTTACGCATTTATCTACGGAAGTCCTGATTATATTCAAAAAAATATTTCAAGTTAAGTTTAGTCTCTCTGTTTTTCGAAAAGAATATTCAAAACGCAGTTTTGTTTCCAGAGGTATAATTTTTTTAAAGGCGTTTCTGGGCTATTTAAAGACTACATTTTTTTTATAAATGAAATTATTATTTTTTTTTTCATTTTGATTTTTATAAAATATACACAGGTATACATCCAATGACCTATGATCATAAGATCGTTCAAAGTCATTCCGGATCAAATTTTTAATATAATATATAATAAAAAATTTTGTTAATATCTCATGTAGTATATCATAAATTGTAATACCTCCTATATAATAATAATATCTATTTTAATAATTTAGATTTTATTATTTGCTTCTCATTATATCTCTTATTGCTATAAATTACACGAAAACAATTAGCCTTTTTTATCATTGTTATCAGAATTTAAAATACCTTCAAAGAACATTTTCGCATATCGTGTCGTCCCAAAGTTATCAAAATCACTTTACGCATTTATCTACGGAAGTCCTGATTATATTCAAAAAAATATTTCAAGTTAAGTTTAGTCTCTCTGTTTTTCGAAAAGAATATTCAAAACGCAGTTTTGTTTCCAGAGGTATAATTTTTTTAAAGGCGTTTCTGGGCTATTTAAAGACTACATTTTTTTATAAATGAAATTATTTTTTTTTTTCATTTAGATTTTTATAAAATATACACAGGCATATATCCAATGACCTATGATCATAGGATCGTTCAAAGTCATTCCGGATCAAATTTTAAAATATAATTAAAATATTTATTACCGCGTAGCTTCTCTTTGACGTTGAAATTCGAAGACACAAACGTTCCCGAATCTCGATGTAATTCCTAAATATATGAGATAAATAAACAAAAAAAACGTTAACAATAAACAGTTATTTTTAGAGTATTTGATTGCAATTACTATGTTAAAAAATTATATTCTTATATTTTATTTAAAAAATACATTAAAAGGTTCCATATTATATATTAAAAAAATACATGTGACATTCCCAAAATCCTGAAAGCTCTTTTATTTGACATAAAACCGTGTTAATCACAATACGCTTCCCTCGAAACAAAATAAGCTTAATGCGGAATATGTTCTTGAATAATCAATACTTTCGGACATAATCACGTAGAGAGATTAAAAGCCATCATATACCTCGACCGGATATGGTGATCGAAGTTTCGATAAATTTAAAAGTTTGATTATATAGAGTAATTTAAATATATACATTTTTAATCATTTTTATTTTAAATTTTATCAGAAAATAATTACTCTTTTAAAAAATATAATATTTAAATATATATTGTTAAAAAATTTTAAATACGATTATTTCGGATTCCAGACAATAATTCATGCCGATGAAATCGTAACCGGAAAAAAGTTCATAGAAAAATTAGTGGAATGTGAAAAACAAATTCTGAAAGTGCCGGGCTTGCAGGGTGAGTATCGATTATTAAGTAATAATATTCTACAGATTGTAATATAACACAGTCCATTTCAAAACAATGTTTTTAATTGAAATATAATAACAATTACCGTTTATGTATTCTTTTACCAAATTAAGAAGAAGTTTTCTAATTTCTTATAAAAGAACAATTCAGCAATTTTATTCGAAACAAAATTTTATAGAGATAATGTATGATAGTCTATTGTACTAATCTATTACAACGTATGATATTACTTCTGTCAACAACGCAATACATATCTTATAGGAACATATTTAATATTAAAGAGAATCAAAACTAATTTATAACATTCAAACTAATATCCAATTTAAAAAACTAAATGTTATATTTTTCATAAAGTGATCATAGTTCTTTTCTCATACTTTATAATATATTGCATATTAATATAATGTAATAGGCATCTCTATAATATAAAGGCATATTTTTTTGTTCTCGTAACCTGCAACAGTAAAGAAAACGAGAAAATATTCGCGTTTGAACTTTTACTTCGCTTCTTTTGATATACTTTAACTTTTTTTTCGCTGAATTCTACCTGTTATTTGTTCCGATAGTAAATATATATTATATCTCTATTATAATTATTTATTTAATGTTCAATTTATCACATGTCACATTATCACATGTTAAAATTATGTCAAGCAATATTTCGAAGGAACAGAGAGAATCAATTAAAAAGATTTCTTGTTACAACTATATTTTCGAAAGAATGGCCAAAATATTAAAAAGATCAAAACATGTATAATTAAAAAAAAGGAACATGATGCGTACTGCTCACACAAAAACATGAATGCTACAAATATTTTTCTAATAAAAAATATTTCAATTGACATTCCGATTAATATGTATGTTTGTAATTTTAGTGGAGCATAATGTTGGCGCGATTTACTGTGCAACGAAAAAAGTAGGCGGTGTACGTATATTTTATACATATGAATTTATGACAAATATTTGCTTTAAAATTTTAATTTTAATTCTTTTTTCCAATAAAATTATATATTGACAAATGTTGTCAAAATCATGATTCTGACGATATTTCCAAAGATCTTATAGCTCATTGTTTATTAAAAAATTATTAACAAATAAAAATTCGGGCATTTGAATGTCTAAAAAAAGAATAAAAAAGAAAAAAGTTATGATCGTGATGGAACGTGTTTTTGTGGAATTATCACATAAACTAATATATATAATATAATTTTTATATCATGATTTATTATTCATGAAAAATTATTTATTATTTATTAAATGCAAAATGAAAATACGTAAACAAAAAAGTATTAATTGTAAATACTTGGTTTACTAATTACAGGTCATCGAAATCTCTGTCATGCACGGAAAGCATTCTTTCCTTATTTCTTTATTTATCTATTTTATTTATAATTTTTAAATAAAGAACAAACAATAGCTAAAATTTTTTGAATGTTACTCAGGATAGTAACTTTTGACAACATATATGTATATCAACGTCAAAAAATGAGCGGCAAATTGCCTAAAATAGTTATAATTTTTAAAATTTCTTTTCTCAAAAAAGAGATAATGTTTTAATATATATGCTGAATGATATCGATTTTAGATCGACAACAAAGATGTACCGATTAAAGAAAGAATTCTAAAGAACTGTGAAACTCTCATATCTGATCCAGTCAAAGTAAAGCAGTGCAAAGACATCTGTGACACATGCATAATTGAAGGTAACCAATACGCATAATATGTAAATTACGCGTATTTTATTATTATTACATATATATTATGTCTGCCTCTCTCTCTTGACAAAAATAACTGATTACATTATTTTTATATATATTATTTTATATATATTATTTTTATTACATATACTCGTATATTATATCGATAAAGATAATCAATATATGAATCATATATGGATTTATTTCTCATATTTCTTAAAAAAAATAAATAAAAAATAAAAATTTTTTGCTGTGTTTACAAATATTTTATCGATACTAATTTAGTTTCTTGTATTTCCCATTTCATCATTAGCATATCTCTCAATACTTCTGCATAATTATTTGTCAAAACTTATTAAACTAATGCTTCAGCATCAGCTTATAACTCAATATTTACACCTATCGTAATAATTTAATATATTTATTAAAGGTATGTATTTAATTAATTTTTTCAAGGAGAGAGAAAACATTAAAAAATTATAGAAATAATAATATAATTTATTGCAATAAAAATATAAATTTTCCACACACACATACACACACACACATACACACAAATATACACACATAATATTTATTTTTCGAAAATATAAGACTATATATATTCCAAATAATTTAAAATAATTTTGTTAATCGTACAAAAGTTTATTTAATATCTATAAAAAATAATCATGATAAAATTGTGTCTATTATTATTATTTTTCTCACAATATAAATTAATATACTAGTATATAGTATATAGTATACATCAAGAGATTATGAATTTCACAATAAAATTTGAAAATATTCTTTAAATTTCAGCGTATAAGGGTCCAGGAAGTAATCTTGAAAGAACAATGAAAGCCATACATTGCGTAATATCGTACGATTTAATATCCTTTATCGACAAAGAATAAAAAAATATATACGAAGTTTCCTTCATTAAACGCATTTCACCTAAATAACAGATTTTTTGGCCAATTTTGAGACAATTCTTTTGAGCAAAAATATCGGCGAAAATCGTATTTCATCGCGATCTTCTCCCTTCTTCTTATTTTTATTTGAAAGTTATGCTATCCTGATATTTTTGTAACAAAACAATCAATCCAAAATAGCAAAGAAATTCATAATACAAAAAAAAATGTGTTTAATGCATAGACATCCTGTATAACATCAATGGAAAATGACAATTAAATCGTATATTTCGATACTTCTTATTTTACGCTGATAAATATTTGAGGGATTCGAGATATACGGCCTGTCAATTATTGTTAAATTGAAACTTAAATAAATTTAATAAATTTAGTTAAATAAATTCGCTGTATTAATAATTAAATAAATTGTAGCATCCAATTCTTGTAGAATTTTTTCACAAATCCAATCATTGTATTTTAATTCACCTGTATTGTAATGAAAGATAAAATTGTGATAAAATGTGTACTCGTTGACAGCACAGTAATATATATGCATATATATATATA
>NW_021853596.1:61279-70451 GCF_003651465.1 Formica exsecta | reverse complement strand
ATAAATAACATATGTATACATACGAGGGCTGCCCATAAAGAAACTGAACTTTTAAAAAAGCGCCTGATTGCGATGGCATGGAGTCATCCGCCTTGTGGCATTGCGTAGTGGGATTCTTTAGCAACTCTCTCACACCACGAACATACTATCGTTCACAAGAGCTATCGTTCTTAATTTACAATTTATAATGCTTGAATAAGGTTGTGTTCGGTGTTCGGGCGATTTTTTTAAAGTTCGGTTTTTTTATGGACAGACCTCGTATATATATATATGACATGAGTCAATAAAATTAATGAGATAGATATTCCAATCTAAACACATGATCGAAATATTGATAATTATCCCAATCTAAATAATACGCCAAGATATTGAGGCATAATATAAAACAACGTCTCTCTTTCGAAACTTCTATTAATATATTTAGTAATTTAAAAATATCTTTTATATTTTTATATTTCATATTTTACTTCTTCATTTTTTAGATATATAATTATTTAAATAACATTTTCTTCGAAATAAAGTAACATATTATTATACATGTATCTATCACCAAAAGCGTATAAAAGGAGAATGGGATTCAATTTATTAATTCTGTGTCTGCCTTTCGGAAATGTTTATATAATCATTACGCTAATGATACATGTCCATAATGATTAAAGGTTTCGTAATCGATGTAGGTTATAAGTTAGATACATTGATTCCCTCGGGCTACGTGTTCGAGATTCCCCTTTACTGGATACTGATTTTCCCGATCTCCCCTCTAATCTCGCTAACAATAACAATCTTTAATCAATTGTAATATTACTACGTGCTGCTAATCGAACTTCGTATTATGCACTAGTTATCAAAAGAATAATTTTCAAAATATGAAACTTTTATATATATTATATATAAACTCTAAATATCCACAGATTTTAAGTCTAAATATCATTATACGCAAAGTTGCTTTTGTTAAATTGATTTTTTTATATACATAAAAAATTGAGAGAATTTAATATACAAATTAAGCATTATATAAAAATAGTTATACAATACAGTTACATTTAATATAGAAAATTTCCGCACCCATAAGATACACTGAAGTCGACAATCATCTTTATGGAAGATATTATACGAATAAGGGTGGAATTTCTCACATATTAAGGATCTCCAGTTAGCTTTCGCCACTAAATATGGCGCAACATATATATTGTGTCTCTAATTAATCCGATACTGATTTTCCCGATCTCCCCTCTAATCTCGCTAACAATAACAATCTTTAATCAATTGTAATGTTACTACGTGCTGCTAATCGAACTTCGTATTATGCACTAGTTATCAAAAGAATAATTTTCAAAATATATATTTATCTATTATTAAAACTCTCTCTCTCTCTCTCTCTCTCTCTCTCTTATATATTGTAAAAAAAATTAAAGGGTCTTTTGGACTAATCTAATGTGTGCTCTCTGATAGAGATAAAATAATGAACATGAACTAGATATTAGAAATATCGACATTTACGGCGGTTATATTTTTAATCATGGATATTTTACAAAGAAATGTTTGTTTTGTGAGTAATATATTTTTATTTTCTATTACAAAAGGGGAGGGAAGCATAAATGTAAAAATCTTTTACTTCCAATAAAAAAATTTTGTTATAATATATATCAACATATTGTGTCTCTAATTAATCCCACTGTCACCAACTGTTCGCAAACTAGCTTAACAATCACCTAATTTCCGGCCATCAGCGCCAGTCGTGTTGTTCCTCATGAAGATGTCATTTGAAGTGAAACAGAGTCGCAATGTCTCCGGCAGATCTCAGACCCTAGCCGTTCTCTACATTATTCATTTAACGTATTATACGTTATCTTGTATTCTCTTTCTTTCTCTCTCTATCTCTTGCTTTTAATTATTACAAGAAATATATATTTTGCATAAATTTGTTGTAAAATATTTTTTTATTTTATAATAAAAACAGATTTTTATAAATACATTTTTTTATATGGTTTATACATCGCCAGTATAATCTCCCGCTCTAATCTGAAATTGTTGAGAAAAACGTGAACTTCCTTTATTGCAGGAATGTAATTTTGCGCTTGGTGCAAATTCGCGCGAACGAGACGCTGACGAATGGCGGAAATGGCGCGATGCGCCGGACTTGAAAATCTATTATCGACGGAATTAGCAGTGCCTCGGGGCACGTATTCCCGGCGACGTGGGCACGCACCCTTTGTCTACCCGCTAACGATACGGGGTGGTGGATAAGGGTGGAGTACACGGTCCCCTCGGCAAACATCAGACTCGCGTTAGCCGCCAGAAATCAGGGGGAGATATATCCGGAGAAATCGACCCGGGCAAATCTCCGTGTGCCGAGTTATATCGAGTTTCCGGATAATTCGATCGTCCGCTTCTCTCGACTCACTTCTCGCGAATCTCTGTAGTCTACTTTTCCCGCAAATAATCGACATTTGCTTTCTTTTCTATTTTTATTTCTTCGTCCGGACTTATTTAAATTTCTAGGGTGTTAGAAAAGCAGAGGAGAGTATGTGTGTCCGGCAGGTCATTTTTTCCCCAAGAGAATCTCGCGCGGTTCTATAGAATCACTCACGACTATCAAGGTAAATTAATTGGACAAATAAATTGACAAGTAGACAAATTAGATAAGTATAAATGTAAAAAATTTAATTATTACGAAACTTGTATGTGAACAATATAAATCTTGAAACCGGAAATTTAAAAATTATAAGATATCCAAAAAAAAAAAAAATAAAAAGCTGAAATATATATTGATACGTATCTACTAACATCAGCTATATTTGACTCGCATTTGTCTTTAATGATGAAAAATTTACAAAATCTTCAATATTTTAAAAGGTCGCTTTACGTTCTTGATTTTTTATCCATATATTGGACGCGACGCTCTATGTTATATCGAGATCCAATGGTTTCTTTTGACCACCCAAAACTGTCAACGGCAGAAATAACCCATGAAGGACCCCATAAATTTCGGACAGACGATGTCTGGACCGATAGTTTCGCCAGATGAACTGCTTTTAGGCGTGCTTATGCGGGTGCGCATCCTATATAGTATGTACACAGGGGATGATGGTGGTTCTGCTGATGGTTCTCGTAGTCCATAGCCGTCATGGCACAAGACTTGAAGCTTCCGCAATTCCCGGGAGCATCGTAGCTCAAACTTGTTCCCCGATTCTCCGCAGACATCTACTATATTGAGAGAAATCCTCAAGGAATGGTATGTGCACACTATATTATTTTACACAAGATATTTACGGTGTTATATTCTTTCACTTTAATTGGCACTAAATATATTATAATATCACTAATGTATTTCTCAATAAATATATATTTACTTTATATACACTTTTTCTGTTTTCTGTATTATATAATATAACAAATTTTTTTTTTTAAGATATGATTTATAATTGTCATAATTTTTGTAAGTTTAATTTAGAAATGAATTATGTCGTCCTAAAAATGTTCGTTACAAATCGATACGAATCGATTTATTTTACACAAAAGATAAAAAGAGCGTGCGTTATCTTGCTATTTTACGACTCGACGAGAGAAATTCCATGTAGCTCGTGCAGGAAGACAGTGTCGGAAAAAGCAGGCGATAAACACAAGTTTTTATGTTATGGCGAAAATTGTATCTCCTTCCGAATGCACCTCGAACGATCTCGTCCGGTCTAATGCGAATCTAATGCTGCGATCGCACATCTGGAGCCGTCGACGAGGAGCTGCGGGAGGTGGAAAATTGCATTATTTTTCGATGTCAAGATGTTGAAGGATGGAAGAGAGGGATGCAAAAGGAGAAGAGAGCGTGCATTAAAAGCGGATTTGCTGTGCACTCTCGAAATTCACGTCGGCCGAGATACACACCTCGTTTAATGGCTTGGGGAATATCCGGAAATGACGTGTGCGCACCACGAGACGAGAAAGAATGTGCCATTACGCTTTCGTGTGGAGGGTATTATTAAATTCTTACCGCCGTTAAGAGCCGTTATTAAAAATGCTTGCGCGACATCTCGGCTGAAGATTATTCCACCGTTAAAAATAATAACATGTAAATATATGAAGTAAATATAGACACTTATAAATTGGTAATTAATATTGAATGGTTTTTTTTTAACGCCTGTATATGTTCAAACTATTGACAGAATTTATATGGTGGGAGACTACGTAATAATGTTAATAATTATTATTATTATATCGCGCGCAGAAGTTGAAAAGATGAGACTTAATTATGCCAGAGATTGCTTGGAAAGAGGAGTATTAATTATGTCAGAGATTGATCGCATTAACAATGCTGGAAGAAATAGTGAGCTAGTTTACGAAGTCGTAATAAAAATATAAACAACAAACTTCTACTTCCTCCCCCTCTTCCTCTCTTTTCCTATCTCTTGCTAAATCATATATTTTTTATTCTATATGATTACATATATTATTAAGTGTGTATGTATGTGTATATAAGAAAGATATTATTTCTATTTTGAATTATTTCAAGATATTATTTCTATTTTAAATTATTTCATAATTTACAGTTAAATAATTCAATTAATAAATTTTAGTATGGTCTGAAAAAAAATAAAAAATATTTTTGTACATTATGTTTACTACTATATTATACACACACACATACACGTACCCACACTTTACGTTATCTTATTACATTATATTATGTTTTATATATTATTAATTATTAATATCTTTTTTTATTTGTATACTAAATTACATATATCAATTAAATTATTTAACTGTAAATTATTCTGTCGTAGAATAATTTAGAATTGAAATGAATGTTCTTCTCACTGTCATTACATCGAAGAGAGCTGATGGCTCACCGATCAAAGACAAACTTTTTATCGAGATTGCCGGCCAATAACAATTCAACTGCAAGTATCACAGAATTTCATTCCAATTTCGCGTCTCATCATCCTCGCCGTCCTGTTGTCTGGAACTGTAAGTGACAGTAACGCGGGTTCAGTCCGAGAAGCTGCTTATGATGTCGCTGATCAAAGTCCGCGAAACATGTATATTACAAATGTCTCGCTTTTTTTAACAGAATTTAAAAGGCAAAAACAAATATGTATAAATACTAGAGCGAACTTTTTTAGAAAACAAAAGATTTTAGATAAAATTCCGAAAAATCAGAAGCTTCTTGCTCTCTATCACAAATTTATAAATTATTTTCTTATTTTTATTTTTTATTACAAAGCTATTTTTTAGTATATTCGTTTTACAATTATTCAAAATATTTTGTCCTTCTTTTCAATAACAAATTTTTATGTAAATTGTGTAAAATAATAAAATTATTCAAGTTTTTTCTCTTTTTTTAATAAAAATAATCTTAAAAATATATTGACTTGTAAATCGATCACTTAGAAAAAATTTACTCGATATTTCCGGTTTTTTTTCTATCAGAATGTTAATTCTGCGATTTGTTTGTAAAGCCCGCACTTGCAACGATGCAAAGAGCGCAAGAGTAAAACAATGGAAAAATTGTCATACGTATCACACCCATTTTTTTAAAAGCTCTTTCTCTTTCCTTTTTTTCGCTGCGAGCCCGATGAAAACATTGGTTACCGCTAACACGAATTTGACGAACAAAAGTGTCGGGCGCCTGTCGGAAACGGAGAATGATATTTCCGAGAAAAAATGAAAGGGGGGCTCGATATCTCCGGTGGAGAGCGATAGGAAAAAAAATGGAAATTTCATTCGCGCAAACCATCGCGTCTCGTCGCTCGTCCGTCCGTCCTGCTAATTTGCATATATACGCGAGCGTTTTTTATCGATATATAATCGTATAAATTAGAGATCCGATCCTGGTCATTCCCGTCATATTTTCCATCCATTGCGATTAATCATTGCGACACGTGATACGTGCTGAAAAGCGCAATATGAAATATCTCTATGAAATATGTAAATAAATGTTAAAAGAATGAAACTTTGATTAATCCGAGAAAAAAAACGGACATAAGATCATATATGGCCATATATTATATTCGAAATTTGACGCAATTTTGTATAATGCATATTAATTGTATAATTTTAATATCATAGTTAACTTTTATCAATTTACTTCTATTTTAGTAATTAATCAGTTTAATTTTAGTGTCACATATTAATAGTTAATATATACTTATATAAACTATTATACATACTATAATTTCTATTAAATATGATGCAGAGAAGTTGTTATGTAAATATAATAATATTTCATTGCGATTAATTATTATCATCGTTATTATCTATAATCGTTATCTATAATTATATTAAATAATTATTAAATATATTATTATTATAATTGAGGCGGTAGGCAGAACAAAAAATTGGTGTGTTTCAAGACAAAATGGCGTAAGTAATCTTTGCGGCAAAGTATATAAATAAGAGCGGACATTAAACGTCTCTCGTCATTTTTTACACGGTATAAAGCAGCAGCGAAGTGACGCTTTTTCTGCATCGATTATAGTATAATAAGAGTGATGCAAACTAACATTGCGACGAGCAATTTATATCGCAAGAGATATACAATTTGGGAAAATGCCCGAACTTTGGTTATGACAAAAAAAGAGAATGCACTTCTTGAAGAAAGTTATTACGAACGAGTCTTGGACGATATGAGATTAATAATAAATGCATAAACGCTCCCCCGTAACTTTTTTTTGGAAAAGTCAGGCGCACATTTTTGTAAAAAATGCAAAGTATATAATTAAAATACTTTACAAAATTTTTTTGCAACGGTATATTTAATAAAACATTTTAAAGATTAAACATTTTTAAAAGCGTTTAATGGACACTCTCTTTTATTCTTCTTCAAAAAATATATTTATATTAGATATATAATACATTACACACTTAAAAACTCAAAACAATATATAGTATATATTAAAAAATATTAAAAATGTTAAAAATTAATGTTAAAATTAAATATATATTTTTAAATATATTTAAAAATGTGTGTATCTCTCTCCCTCTCATAGGAAAACATAGGAAACGCATTTTCGTAAAAATGCAAAAACATACGTGTACACAAAATTCTATATATAATTTTATATTGCGTAATATAGGAAACATTAATATTATAAAATATTCTGCAAGATTTTTACTATTTTTCTATTACAATGCTAGGTATATGTTTTGTAATTCAATAAATTAATCAAGTACTTCAAGTATGAAATCGTTTTAAGACCAAATGGTATGTGAATTAATATTGTATATATGCAAAATTAGTATCGTCGCTAACAAACGACCTAATTCGTAACATGTGTTCGAAATTAGTGTCATAATATTATGCATAATTGCTCTTCGAGTTGCCAGCTGTAAGCCGTTTCAGCGTTGCCTCATAATAACGCTCATATCAGCCCTGTAAAATTACAGACAACGCTTCTATCGCAGAATATGTAATAAAAACGCACATGATTTATACTTTATGTGTCAATAATAGCAATTTGTAAATGACAATAAAATAATACTTTGATACATAGATGTGATGTGTATTGTCACTAAATTACGATTTCAAAATTCCACAAACATAATTATAAATTTAATTTATATATGACATATGTTGACAACGTGCAAAGGAAGAGAGAGAGAGAGAGAAAGAGAAAGAAATATCTATTTAAATTCATCTATTTTAATATTTCTCTTTAATTAATACTGTTTATTCTAATCAGTATTAAAAAATTAAAAAAGACTATGGGAAGATTCTTGCGCATTTAATTATAAAAATTTTATATGTGTGTTATATTTAATTAAATTTTGGTTACAATTTTATTTAAAAAAATAATATTAAATAAGAATCAATATCAGTATTTTTTAATTTTTATACGTACGTATTTGTTTTTTTATTAATTTCACTATATAATACAATTAATAAGAATGACATGACAATCAAATTAATGATGATCTAAAGCCAGATTTTGTAAACAACTTGTTTAAATTGTTAAACAACACACGCGTAATCATTATCTCAAATCGCAGTTAATCATGTTTGTCGATATGAAGCTCAAGTTATGTCAAGTTTCAAACTTTTGAGTTCGAACCCTTCTCAAGCCCCATTGAAATTTTGTGTCCTTTCAGGGAGACATCGTCCATCTTCTCTTTCGAGTGAATAGGAGGACGCACCCCAGATGTTAAATCTTAAAGTTTAACCCATGTATGTGTACATATATATATATATATATATATATATATACACATACATACATACATATATACGTACATATATATATACACACACACGCAATATATGAGTGTATGTGAATCCAAAAATCTATATCTATATGCATCTGTCTCTTATATAAACAGTTCATATAACTGGTGATCGCCAGTAATGAGAAATAAAATATTAAAATCATTTTTTAAAGAAGAAACGAGAGAAAAAAAGAAATAATAAAAAAATTTCATTATTATAACAAATAATATTTAACATAATTTTTATACTATATAATTGTATGAAGCAATAAGTATTTCACCATAGGTCTGTAAGTCGCCTCTTTTCTTCAATTTTTTTATTATTAATACAAACAATTAAAATTTGCAATAAAACTGCAAATTAATGGAATTAATTTATAGCGAATATAGAAGATATAATAGATATTTGGCCACCCGGTACACAATGTCTAGTGTTCTATATAACATCTCAGATATTGTAAGCGCAGTCTCTCATACATCACGAGAAGGATTCTACGCGATATGGAAATTATTCGCGCGAGATTTTCCCCATAAATTACGTGAATTAATTTGATTTAACCTCCACCGCATGTGGCAAGAATGGTTAATATGTTCTCCGCATTATAACGCAAATTTTTCCAAAATATATATATTACAAATAAGACACTCGTATTTATTTTTTGTAAGCATATTTAACGTATATATAAAATATGTACATACATATATTGAAAATATTCCTGTATTGTACCTCTGTATACTTAAATATGTATTATATGTTAATAGTATAATTATATGTATATATATAATATATATAACTCTCCCGCTTTCAAATCTTAATTTTTTCATGTTGTTTTATATATAATACTTGACTTTGATTTGAGTTTTGATATAAAATTAGAGAAATATAAAACTCATTATCAAATAATTTTTATAATAAAAAATCAAAGATAATACGTTTAATGGGAGAAAGACAAGGATATAGATATTTATAATGTTT
>NW_021853596.1:55210-61274 GCF_003651465.1 Formica exsecta | reverse complement strand
TTTATTTAATAATATTTAAAATATAATATATATCTCTTTCTGTATACGCGCGTAAATAGTAACCCACATAAAAACACAAAATTAATTTTAATGTTTATATTTTTCTTTGTTTATATATTTATTATATACATACAATTATTATGTTACTAAATTAATCGTTTTCTAAATTAGAAGAATAGCACACGTTCAAGAGAGATTTTGTCGTCGATTGATCTCGGATTCGGAACGAACGATGCGCGGTCGCACTTGACCTCGTCGAGAAAAGACCGAAGGAAAAAAAGGAAGATAAACTTACCGTTCGTAGGAATCCGGGGTCGTACAGAGCTCGCTCAGCATGCAGTCCAAATCGGTCGCCAAGGAATTAAGCAACTGAAAGACAGATAAGGAGGTCAGCGAGAAGATTACAAAGACACGTACGGCGATAAGTCAATATTCTATCAATTATCTCTATGATCGATCAATAATGTTGTCGTTAATATAAAGTTAAAACTAATAAAGTTTGAAGTTGATATGGTGTTTGAAATCAGCATATTGAGCTTTCGAGATTAAATAATATAATAATAATTAAAAATAAAAAGTTAAATTAAAGAGAAACTAGTTTTTAATTAAAGAAAAGTTTAAATTTGAATTGTGTTACTAAAATATTAATTTTAATTTGTGTGTGTTTAAGTTTAAAATTTATTTCTTAAACAAATGTGTAATTTACGCCTTAAATCCGCAATTAATGTCATAAAAACTTTAGAAATTTAAAGTCACCTTTTTAAAAAAAAATACGTTATAAAATTGAGTATAAATTAAATCTTTTTTAAATTATTATACTAGTAATAATTCACAATTCTGAACTTCTTCCATAAAAAATTTATTTGTCATTATTATTAAATTATATCACTATATTACCATTATCACTGACTATAATTTGATTATAAATATGATTTTGAGACATCCTGTGTAAAATGTGGCACCGCGAGACGGTAATCGTGGCAATAATGGTCGTCGCGAGATTTTTTAGCATGTTTCTCTGTCGCCGTAGCAGCATAGTAAACTGCTCCTGTATTTGCATTGCGTCGACGAAAATCGGAAGGCCGGAAAATTAGAAGGTTTCCGTCCGTGAGCACTTTCGTAGAGTCAATATTGAGCGTTGTAGGGGAAGAAGCGATCCGATAAAGCTTCCGTGATGGCACGTGAGCAGAAAAATTGTATATCTGTATGTACAGTTGAAGCTCCGTATTTTCGCGCATTCTTTCATTCGGCGTACGAAAGTATTTTTTTTTACATTTGTGAGCCCATATAATTCGTTTATTTATGATGAGAAAACGCTATCTTTTTTATTCACACACATACAATATTATATATTCTAAATATATTATATCTGAAAAAATTAATATATATGTATATACTTAAAATATATAAATAATTTGATAAAAATAATAAGTAAAATTTAATAGAGAGGTGATATCTTAAGAATATAATGTTATTTCAAAAATAAAATTATCTTTAGAAAAAAATAATTCAGAAATAATAAAAAGAAAATAAATATATACCGATAATACAACAGAAAAAGAAATATAAAAAATTAACAAATATTATCTAAAAGGGGATATTTTTTCGGTTTATGCGCCCCTTTCTTTTATCGTAGCTGCAAATGCCGCGGTCATTAGCGAACCACAATCATCAACCACCCTGACTCGCATAAATACAAGCGCGTACTTGCGGTACATGGGAATGCGTGAGCGCAATTTAAATACATGTTTTCCTCCCTCTAGAGAGACGAGAGTTATACCGTACGGAACGTAGCTCGAAGGGTCATCGTGAAAATGTAATTGCACAATCCACCACTCCCGATCATATCCTGATCCCGATCCCTCCCGTCTCCCCCGTCGACAGATAGAACGAACCGCAATCTATCAATGCGAGCATCGACTCCCGTTCGTGGCAGTGCTACTGTCATGTCACTCGTATTTACGAACTCGTGCTTCTAAAATTTTCACAACGACACATTCGATGGACAACCAAACCACATGGCGCCGCCGGAACTCGGATCTTTATTCTTGCAAAACCCTCTAAAATATTGCCGAGAGTAGCGCAAAACTGTTTTTACAGATCTCTCAAAAAACATGCAATTGTATTTTAATTTTTCATAAGTTCAATTTCTATTGTGTTATTATATATATATTTTATTAATTTATATTGTTATTATATTTGAGAGATTTTAATCATTATTATAGATTTTTAATCATTATTATATAGTGCATTAAATATTTTTTGTAACATTAATATTTTTTATACACTATATTAACAAATATGTATGTATATTTTAATAATAATTATATATCTAATATATTCAATATCTTTCAATGGTATATTATAATATATACTTTTAATTTAATGCTTCCATTATTCAAAAGTAAAAAATGTATAAGTTTAATTTTCATGATTGTTCGAAATATAGTAATCAATGTTATTTTTTCCGCGATGTAGGTCGTTTAATTTTCACAATTATTGATTAAAGTGGGTTATGGAAAGTTGTTAAAATCCCGAACAAGATTGCTTTCCTCGTCGAGCGTATCAATAAGAAAACTAACGAAAGATAGTGCATCGTGAGTCGGAAGAATTTGACAAATCGTGACCACGTGGCGTACTCGGCATGAGTCAGCGGAGCGCGAAACCCCATAAAGTCGGCGAAACGGCCGAATATTCCTTGGCTGTCGAACTTGAAGCTCTCGCTGGAAAACGATAGATTCGCGAGACGTGCCGAGGAAGCACAATACCGGGGAAACCTTTCATCAATTCGAAGAAGCGTAAACTGTTTAAGCCATCGGAATCCATAAAAATGATGACCATGACATCGGTGAAAAAAAAAGTAAAGATTAATCGCGGCGATTCGTTTAATTTTAATTAAAAAGAGAGAGAGAGACAAGAGATTAATATATCGCCTTTATTTAATTATCTTAAAATAATATTATAGGTATGCTGGTAAAATGAAGAGACGATACGGAATTCAGACATCATTCCGACCACAGGCTGATTTAATTAAACAAACGACGCGATATCGAATTAAACGTATCCGCCGTTGTTACGCAACGTGTTGCGTGCTTCGCTTCAGCTTCAGCAAGCAACAGCGGCCGCGACGAGAGTGCTGATTGGATCTAATCCGTTTAATTCGGGGAATGAGTTTCAGTGGACCATTTTAATCCGAGAGAGTCCGTTTGCGTCGCGCTTCTGCTCTCGTTCGCTTGCATCGAGTGCTCTTCTTAATCTTCAGGCCTCGAGAGCGCTTCAGGCACGCCATCGCGATATTGAACAGCCTTTTACATTCGTTCCTTAATGATCGTAGTCGGAAACTTGAGAGTCCAATTTAACGAGAATGTTGCAATTGTTCAAGAGAAGTTTCTCTACTTCAGTTTCCCGCTTGAAGTCGATTTTAACAATGATATAAAATTTGGAGAAGAATTTCTTGGGAAGAAAATTATTAATATACTCGCGGATATATTTCGAAAACCGATATAATCTTTTATGAAAACATAACAAAAAGAAAGAGAGATATTATGTATTCTATAAAATACGAAAATATTCTATTCAGAATATATCAAAAAATTTTTTTCAAGTTTAGTTTTTTATTTGAAGTAATAAGTTATAAAGAAATATTTATAGAAATTGAAATATTTCCGTATTCTTATCAGAAACAAAAAATATTATATGAGAAATATTATTCTAAAAAAAAATTTAAAGAAAAATAAAATGTAGTCTGTAAAATATAATAAAAAAATATTGTATTTATATAGTCATAAAAAAACTTTTTTTATTTCACTTTATAGATTATCTAAAATCGGACATCAGAATATTAAGAAAAAAATTTTAATGGCGGAGTATATAATATATTTATCCTTCTTGAATATTTGGGTGGTAAAAAAATATTTTGCAAAAAATATGTATTAAAAATGTAAAAAAAGAAAGAAAGTCATTTATATAAAATATATATGAATGTATTTTAAATACAATAAATAAAGAAATAAATTTTATTTTAAATAATAGAGCTTTTTCTCTCTGCTTTTGCAAGGCAACTTTTCTTCCCATGCATAACGTGTATCTTTTTAAATTCAGCGAAAAAGCCCGCACTTATCGCACCTTTATTACTCGTCCCATATACGAGACTAATCTCGTATCTATGAATGTATATGTGTATACACACACACACACACGCGCGTATTTCCGTGTCGCGTATTTCACTGAATGTTTGCGAATACGTGGAAGAACAACGGTGATTAGGCACAGCAACGCGGCGACAACACACAGACGACAATTAAACGGGTTTCCGACTGCTGCTTGTTATCATATGCTGGACGACGCGCCGACCGCATAATGCACACGCAGGAACATGCTAATGCAAAAGCATGCTGAGTAACAACACGAACGCACCAATGAATAGAAAGGCAGGCCAAATAAACGAATCGAAGGTTCGCGTCTGACTAGCACGACATGTGTCCGCCGCAAAAGTCCAGTGTCCACTGTCGTAAGAATGCGTTTAATAGGATCGCGCCAGCGGGAAAAGAAGATACAGGGTGTCTCGAATAAAAATAAATGTTTAATCTTTTGTAAAAAAAAATTAAAATATTCTATAGAATATATATCTTGAGTATTTAGATGACAAAAAATGTTTTGAAAAAAATATGTATTTAAAATATATAAAAAAAAGAAAGAAAAGATTGTGTTTATACGTTTATACGTATAAAACATATATGAATACAATATATATATATATATACTTAAATTTCTGTAGACTTTGATATTTACAAAGATAATTTCAAAGCTCTCAGATTAATTCGATAATTTTTGCAAAAACAAAAAAAAAGATTTAAAATACTATTTAAAATAAAATTTATTTCTTTAAAATATTTATTTAATATTAATTCATTATTTATTTAACACATTTCTATAAGAAATGTAATTTCTGTAAATATGATTTCGTATAAATGATGGATTATTCGATTAGTTTGAAATCGATTTTTCCACAACAAAAATATGACATCTGAGTAACTGATAGTTGAAAATAAACGGCAATTTTCTGACTTTTATACATGCAAATAAATAACAAAAATACATTCTTCAATTAATTCAATTATAAACTTTGACAGAATTTTAATTTAATTAAAAAATTCTGGAAATTTGGCAAAACCACTATTTTTCGATGCCGTTTCGCGCGCATTAAAAAAACTATCAAATTGGTTAAAAAACCTGCCATTAAAGTATTGTTGTAAGATGCTCTGTATATATCTCCATATATTGTTTCTTTGTTCACATTTTTTGCATATATTTTTCATTATTATGCTCAATATTAATTAATTCAATTCTTTTTCGTGCCCCTAAATTTATTTCTTCTTGCAAAATACAATTACCATCATTCCTCATTTAATATCGCAGCGCAATTAAAGTTAACACTAATTAACAGAGAGAGAGAGAGAGAGAGAACGAAAGAAAAGAAAAAGCAAGCCAGGCATGCGCGCGATAAATGCGACGCATTTATCGCGTGCGAAACGTGACTCATCGCGAATTGTCTGGACGATTACGCGTTTTATCATAGTGCAGCCTGACTGTCGATTTCACCTGTGCATGCCGTTACTATCGGAACACACTGTGTACAAGAACGACAGCTGCGGCCGATTGGCCGCGTTACGTGTTCTCCTCCGCTGGCCAGTTGCGGGGTGATAAGGCCACTGTAAGATATATGTACGCGTGTATGCGTATCTCTATTGCGTGTGTGTACGACCTACACGTGCAGATGAAGACGTCGATAGACGCCGGAAAGGGTGTAAGTAAAACGGATGCGGCTCGGCGATGTGTCAAATAAATAAAGGCATCTACTCGCGAGCTGAGACGCACATACATGTGATTAGATACTCAAGTTACATGACTATTTGTATCAATAAAATTTCATGCAATTGTGTACCGTGACAAACAAAACAAAATAAATAGAAAGATAAAGAAGAATGTAGATATATAATATAAAAATATAAATAAGAGATAAAGGGAGAGGAATAAAAATAAAATAAATAGAAAGAAAAATAAA
>NW_021853596.1:53070-55172 GCF_003651465.1 Formica exsecta | reverse complement strand
ATAAAATAAATAATATAATATATAAAAATATTTAAAAAAATGTTGATATATAATATTTTCTGTATCGTCAAATAAACAAAGTTATTTTAAATCGTTAACTATAATACAGTTCATCCTGCATTTATTTTTTACATTAATTATCATTATTTCTAATATTTATCCTTATTTCTCGAAATCAACATTATTAGCTTAAATTTTTTGCTACTAAATAACATTTGTTCTGATAACAATAGGATTGTCTCTTGCATTGTATTGTAATACGTGCCATTGGCAAGCTTAACGCATTACACGGTAATCTTGCTAGGATTAAGATATCAAGCCTTCCACCTTTTCATTGCTACACGCATATTCGTACATGATGGCAATTGTAACAAATAATTCGTATGTTCTATAAGAGACAAATGAACAAAGAGAATTAAAATAAGAAAAAAAGAGAAAGAGCAAAAAAAACTGTAGTTTTTATTTTAAAAATTATTAAATTATTTATTTGTAGCGAAAAAAATTGCATATATCTTTAATAAATTATTTTAATAAATTTATGATTATATTTTATTTAAATACTCAATTATATAATAAAATATATTTATATATTCATATAATAAAATATGTTCATATTATAATAAAAATAAAAAATACTTAATTTTTTTAATGTAAAAGAAAAAATAATGTATAATATAAGTACGAATCGCGATGCAACTGCAATGGCTCATCGTCAATGACAAATATACATACACACACACAATTCATCCAATCCATATAAATGAAGTAACCGAATCCTTGGCGGAACATCCCGAAAAGGCAATCCATCGCGTCATCAGAGAGCAGGCGAAGAAAAAGAAGATTCGACACGAACGCATCCCCACACGCATAAACATGCATCACACACGATACGTAATCATATATACGAGGCAACTATAAATAACTGTCGAAACGCGCTGTGTGATGATAAACCCGGTTTGCATTTCCGATAGCGATCGTCGCTTCCTTTGTGACTCGAAAATATAAGTATGCGTAAGATGACATTTTTCACGACCGAGGCGTGCAGTTTCACTTTGCTGCGATTATCATTGCACTTATCATCCACGAATCGTGCATTTTCGAAGCGCGACTCGACGCAAAAAAAGAAAGATCGCAGAATATTTATTATTTATATTTCGTTTTTAATAAAACAACAAAATATTTTTTGCGTTAATTTTTATAATTTGTATTATTATATATTTCTCAAGCAAAAGATAATTAATCTCTTAAACAATTTCGTAAATAATATTGCATAATTGCATATATCTTTAATAAATTATTTTAATAAATTTATGATTATATTTTATTTAAATACTCAATTATATAATAAAATATATTTATATATTCATATAATAAAATATGTTCATATTATAATAAAAATAAAAAATACTTAATTTTTTTAATGTAAAAGAAAAAATAATGTATAATATAAGTACGAATCGCGATGCAACTGCAATGGCTCATCGTCAATGACAAATATACATACACACACACAATTCATCCAATCCATATAAATGAAGTAACCGAATCCTTGGCGGAACATCCCGAAAAGGCAATCCATCGCGTCATCAGAGAGCAGGCGAAGAAAAAGAAGATTCGACACGAACGCATCCCCACACGCATAAACATGCATCACACACGATACGTAATCATATATACGAGGCAACTATAAATAACTGTCGAAACGCGCTGTGTGATGATAAACCCGGTTTGCATTTCCGATAGCGATCGTCGCTTCCTTTGTGACTCGAAAATATAAGTATGCGTAAGATGACATTTTTCACGACCGAGGCGTGCAGTTTCACTTTGCTGCGATTATCATTGCACTTATCATCCACGAATCGTGCATTTTCGAAGCGCGACTCGACGCAAAAAAAGAAAGATCGCAGAATATTTATTATTTATATTTCGTTTTTAATAAAACAACAAAATATTTTTTGCGTTAATTTTTATAATTTGTATTATTATATATTTCTCAAGCAAAAGATAATTAATCTCTTAAACAATTTCGTAAATAATTTTTGTCTGAATTAATCTCTCTCCACGGGAAATTATTTAATTAATATTTGATATAATAAAATATA
>NW_021853596.1:24404-34043 GCF_003651465.1 Formica exsecta | reverse complement strand
CATATATTCATATAATAAAATATGTTCATATTATAATAAAAATAAAAAATACTTAATTTTTTTAATGTAAAAGAAAAAATAATGTATAATATAAGTACGAATCGCGATGCAACTGCAATGGCTCATCGTCAATGACAAATATACATACACACACACACAATTCATCCAATCCATATAAATGAAGTAACCGAATCCTTGGCGGAACATCCCGAAAAGGCAATCCATCGCGTCATCAGAGAGCAGGCGAAGAAAAAGAAGATTCGACACGAACGCATCCCCACACGCATAAACATGCATCACACACGATACGTAATCATATATACGAGGCAACTATAAATAACTGTCGAAACGCGCTGTGTGATGATAAACCCGGTTTGCATTTCCGATAGCGATCGTCGCTTCCTTTGTGACTCGAAAATATAAGTATGCGTAAGATGACATTTTTCACGACCGAGGCGTGCAGTTTCACTTTGCTGCGATTATCATTGCACTTATCATCCACGAATCGTGCATTTTCGAAGCGCGACTCGACGCAAAAAAAGAAAGATCGCAGAATATTTATTATTTATATTTCGTTTTTAATAAAACAACAAAATATTTTTTGCGTTAATTTTTATAATTTGTATTATTATATATTTCTCAAGCAAAAGATAATTAATCTCTTAAACAATTTCGTAAATAATTTTTGTCTGAATTAATCTCTCTCCACGGGAAATTATTTAATTAATATTTGATATAATAAAATATATATATAATCATTTTTCGTTTATTTTATTCAGTGGTTAGTCAAACACATATTTAATAGATGCAATTTAAAGCGAAAAAGTTTCTGAAATTTGTGACAAAGAGATCGGCGATTTCAGACGATCTTTGATTCACAGTAGATGGAAATTGCGTGAGATATTCAAAGAAATTTTAAAATATATCCCCAATGAAAACAGCATTCTTTCGATTAAGAAGGAGAACCTTATTCTCGAAGAAAGAAATTTTTCAAAGTTGCTCTTTTTTAAAATTATTCTTTCTGTTTCTTTTTCTTCACTATTAATTTTGATTATTCCTTACTAAAGCTTACTGAAGCAGCAAGCATCATACAGATGGAAAGAACACCATCGCTGCACGAATTTCAAACTTTAATATCACCAACTATTTATATCGTCTCGCACGATATTAAAAAGTTGCGACTCGCCTGCGAGGGAGGAATCCTCTGAGAAATTTCATTCGTCTACGAAGTCGTCAAAAAGAAAATAGAGATGATCCTCCCACACCTCGTTCCGCATCTGTTTACCTTTAATCTCGCGCAGAATTCAAGTGACAGAAGTAATCGTCTAGTAACATCTTCCGCGGTTATATCAAATAACGAGTTTCACATTGTCACACATATCATGTAAAGAAACTTCAATTTGTATTAAACCGTCAAAATATATATTATTATTATATTAGAATTTTATGTATTTATAGTATACTGTACACACACACACACACACATATATATATAGAACTTATATATACCGTATTACAATAGTACTAATTATATTATTATCTTAAAAGAGTAATTTTATATACCAAATGTTATAGAGTGCTGCGTTAATATATCATCACAACACTATTTAACGCGCGTGTCGTAGGTGACTGAACTTAAACATAAATGTGCAGGCACTGGCTGTCTGGGAATCAATACTCGGCTGCCAGTAGTAACTAGTTCAATTGCTATAGCAACATCTGATCAAAACAGAAGACACGTAGTTAGAACATGGCATGCTAATAATGCGAAAGGAGAAAGGGGGAGAAAGGATGGGATTCCGCCGATCAAAACTCGAATTGTTTTTTCTACCATCCCATATACAACTTCACAGCACGTAAAAAATATATTTTTTTCTTTAAATTTTATTTATTAAATATGTGTTTAAATAATTACTGAGAGAGTAAAATAAATGAGAAAACATTTTATATATAATTTATCATGATAAATATTAATTAAATCAAATAAATAATATTTGCTGTAAAGAGAGATTAATTCAGATAGAAATTGTTTAAGAGGTTAATCAGATAAATATATGTAATAACAAATTAAAAAGTAAATGTATACTTTCGTTTGACGATCAATGCGAAGATCATTATGCATAATATATATAAATAATATATTTCACTTCTTACTACATATATAACTATTTTTATCCTAAATATTTTTCATATCAATAATATAAATTTATAATAAGGCATTTCAGTATTACAAAACTGAGGGAAGCGATTCGGTCAAGAGGGACGAACGCAAGAAAGTGAATCTCGTTGCAATAAATCTCATCTTCAATCAACTTAAAACGATGTTAAATTATTTGAAAGAGCCAACACGCACGGCAATGCTAAAAGTCGAAACCTCCAAAATGTACGACGGTGCTTTCTTCAAATTATTTTTACTATACAGAAGCGCGCCTTTAAGTCGACGACTTAAAGGAGACCAACCATCCCCCGAATACCAGATACGATCAACTGTTGCAAAATTAAGCCATAGTTAAAGAAGCTCCTGTAAAATTGCTATGCAATGTGCTTTCCTCTCTTTGTATGATGTCTTTAAAAATAACGAGTTAATGCTAAAAATAATATATAATATGATTTAAAAAAAAAAAATATATATATATAAGTAAATTAAGATATTTTGATAATCATGAAAAACAAAAATATTAATATCAGATATTTAAATAAATTTATAAATTGTGCAAATTTTTAAATATAAATAAAAAGTATAAGATATAATTTGATTAAATCAAAGAAATAAATAATCTTAATCATTTTAAAATTGATTAAACAAAATTTATAGCGATAAAGAAATAGAAGTATTATTACAAGTATTAAAATAAAAAATTACATATGTAACTGATATGATAAAAACTCCATTTTTTTTATTAAATGTATGATAAATATGTGCTAATTAAATATTTCAAACTCTTCTTCAAACGTTTTCTTAAAATACGAATTATCGATTGTGCATGATTGATCCATAAAACAAATTTTACATGTTTATATAAATGTTATTTTTTATACTAAATCTACAGTTTTATTTTTGACCGTATCAATGACAATTAACTGCGATTTCGATAATGGCAACTACAATCAAACTTTCGTTTTTCGAAAGATATATATATATCCTCCACTTGGAAAACATCCACAATTATCCTCGAATATGAAGTGGACTGTCTGCGCGATTATGCCTAAGCACGACGAGGTCCGTTCCATCATCGCCATTCCCCTCGCCGACCCTCGTATTAGCAACCACCCCATTGTCCCGACAGCTTAAAAACGCTTTAAACTCGGCGGACGGATAAGAACAGATGGTCCCCGCCCGTGTAAGCTACGCGTAAGTTAATGCTCCACTGAATATTCACGAGTAGTTTTGTAGTGTGTGACCTCCCACCCAACTTTCATATGTATCTAGCATATGTATGGGAATCTGCATGACAAGCAAATTTTAGGCTATCTATTATTTGCTGTCTTGTGTTTAAATTGTATTCATAATTTTATGTGTCAAATTGTAAATATGATTGCTATATAAAAACGCTCCATTATATATAATAAAATATATAACATATAAATATATATGTATGTATGTATGTGCGTCTTATAATATTTTTATAATTAAAATACATATATATATATAAAGATATTTTTAAAAATATTTATTAATGTATTCTCATTATGTATAATTTTACGTGTGTGTATGTAAAAGAAAAATTTTTTATAAAATATATATAAAAACATACAACGTACTCTTTATTAAAGAAATAAAATTTGTCTTGATACTTTACACATAACTTCTCCCTCGCAAGAAAAATTTTAATTTTATTTATATTTATCGGAGATATATATATTTAAACATATTTTACTATAAATAATTAAATTTTTATTGTGTTTTCTATTTTTTTTTTTTGCATGCACATTATCCAAATGCTCGGATTATTTTCATCACTAAAGCAATTCCTAGAAAGCAAAATGGATTCTTACGAACCGATGTAGTATATTTGAACGATCTATCACAGGTTTTGAAAACTATCCAGGGACCGGAAATGAAAGGGAAACATCGCGAACATTAATTCTACAAAGACGCGATATCTCACCCTCGATGCATGACGACATTTGCATTAAAGACAGGATTTCGTCGACGGGCCTCCCCAGGTACCACGATGACATTTTACTTTTCGCCCCTAGGACACTTCAACCCCTTCTACTTTTTATGTATACCGTCATTTACAATATTCCCTCTATATTGATGTTCAATATTTATATATCTTGAAAATACTACAAAAAAAATGAGATATGTTATTTGTCATATTATATTTCATATCTAATTTAATCTATCATATTCCTAAAGATTACTGAGATAATTTATATTGTAAATAAATCTTAAAAGTACAATAAATTTATTCTTAATTATTTTAAATATTAATAAATTAATATTAAATGTAATATTAAATTACTAACAAATTCTGCTAATAAAAAATTAATAGTGGTAAAACTCCAGAAAAGAGGAAATAATCAACCTTGACAATATAACAATCAAGATCAAGACCATTGGAGTTGGATCCCCCTTTCTTTTTAAGGTTCTAAATTTAATTCACGAAAAAAACTTTGCATTATTTACTTAAAAAAAAAATGATCCTAAATATATATGTTGATAAAATAATCTTTAACCAAAATAAAAGTCTGAAATCATTTAGAAAATATAACTTGTATTCATGAATATTCCTGTGATTAAAAGTATCTTTTTATCTCAAAGCCTGATATCTCATGTGTTGATATCTTTTTCCTTATTTTTAATTTTTTTGCCATTTTTCTGCTTGCGTAAAATCGCAATTTCCACAGCGAGGATGTTGAATTTTAAATTCTCGGCTCGTGTTCGAAGAAAAAAATATAGGGAGATAAAAAATAGAAATAACGCACGCATAGGTAATCAAAGCGAAGTTTTTCCAGGCTCGCCGAAAATTTCCGTGCGACAGGGTTCGCCATTCCCTCGCCTCACCGTGATAAATGGCGTCAGTTTCTCTTGTACGTCACGCAATTTCCTCTCTTGCAGCGGCAAAGGACACGCTTATTCGCATCCCAGCTTCCCGCGCGGATATTCACGTCGAGACACGTGCGAATTGCCGACTATAGGGTGTCCTAAAACCACCCTGGTGTCGAGAGAATCGATTTTCTCTCAAAAAATATTTCGGCAAAAATATATCTCTCACAAAAAATATTTTTCTCACAAAATCAATATTTCGTGCAACAACAAATTTGTGATTGATAAGGTGTATGAAGCACTTAATAAATTAAATTTAAAAAAACGAATGAGTATATGTATATATAAGGTATTTGTAAACGATTATTAAATAACACCTCCATATATTTTTTCAACTAAAATATTTTTCAATTACGAGAATTTAATCAGACACAATATTTTTCATCATTGTAACTAATTTGTAATAGTGATTGTTATTGTGATTATAATTTATAATACTCACCAACAAATAGCTGGATGCAGTGCTGCTAGTGGACTCCCTCTTCCTCTGGGATCCGAAATCCCTCTGAACTAGCGACGTCATCTTTCTCTCATATTAGTTTATGATCACACAACAAATTTCACAACACACATTTGATAAATTCAAATATTAAATCAAATAAAATATTAACATCATAGGCTTTATTAAAAATAAAATAAAACAAAACACACACTTTTCATATGTATGTATGTCATTTATCAACGATGTATCTGTAACAAAAAAAAAAATAATAATAATAATTAAATACACGATTAAGTAATTTCATTTCAATCTTATCAAAATATGAAAAAATAGCATGAGTATTTGTTGTAATTTGAGACAATGCATTATTAAATTGAAGTTATATTAAGTATTAAATTTATTAATAAGATAAACTTAATTATATTATAAATCTCGCTTGAGTTAGAATATATCTAGTAAAATCTCTAAATGTAAATAGTGAAGCATTATTTAGTTTGTTAATGCTGTAGTTATATACGAGGAGACTTATCCCTTCCCATGGAATTTATTTGGCTTTTCTTCCGCCATGATTTTCATAACGCGCAAGGGAACGTAAATACCTAGCGTCATGACTTATTCACGAATTGTTCCCGTTTGTTTCGTTTTCTCATTGCATCGCATTTGCGCTGCGAATTCTTTTCGAGTTTATTATGCTCTTCAGGAAGGTCGCGGCCTTGACAACTACCATGGCATAATTTTGCAACTTCCCCCAAGAAATGTTCGCCACAAGTTTTTGCCACACTTCCTTGCATTGATATGTACATATAAAAGAATTGCACCGATAGAAAAAAACAGATATATAAAAAAATCAAAAAATTAAAATTTTCAACAGTTTTTTTATTTTAGCCTGTATAATATATAATAATTGAATTATGAATTAATATATGCCCTGAAATCCTGCCTATGTAATTACAATCAATATTGTAATTACAATTAATATTGTGTCTGTGAAGTTGGCACGACGTTTTATAAATTTCAAGAAAAAACTAAGAGTTCTAATAGCACTTTTCATAGTTCTATAGTTCCTGATAAAAATTAAAAAGAGTTCCGCATTCCTTATATTAAAAAATCGAAATTGAAAAAATGTCGTGCTAACTTCGCGAATCTAGCACGACACCCTCCCCTCTAAAGTACTAAAACGCGTTGAATATCATCATTTTTGGCAAGAGTTCCGAATAGTTCTGTTCAAGTTCAGCACATATATGCAATTTCAGATCGATATTTCACCAATTAATAATTTTTAATCAATTTTTAATATCCAACACGACATTTGGTGAAAATATGTGCTGATGATTTTCTGCAGTTCTAATGGTAGTTCTCGACAGTTCTATAAGAGTTCTATCCTTTAGAAACATTTTTACAGAGAGTTCCGATTTCGATTTTTTAATATAAGGAATGCGGAACTCTTTTTAATTTTTATCAGGAACTATAGAACTATAAAAAGTGCTATTAGAACTCTTAGTTTTTTCTTGAAATTCGTAAAATGTTGTGCCAACTTCACAGACACATTAATACTGAGTAAAAGGTACTTGAAATAAAACATAAAAAATCTTATTATTAAAAAAAAAGATATATTTTAGTTTATTTGTATTCACAAACAAAATTTTATCAAAATTTATTATAAAAACAATTATGCCCAGCACGACATTTAGTAAAAATGTGTCGTGCTGGTGATTTTCCGCAGTTCTAACGGTAGTTTTCGACAGTTCTATAAGAGTTCTATGCTTTAGAAACATTTTTACAAAGAGTTCTGACTATTTACTATTTTTTAAACAATTTTTGACAATTATGCCCAGCACGACATTTAGTAAAAATGTGTCGTGCTGGTGATTTTCCGCAGTTCTAACGGTAGTTTTCGACAGTTCTATAAGAGTTCTATGCTTTAGAAACATTTTTACAAAGAGTTCTGACTATTTACTATTTTTTAAACAATTTTTGACAATTATGCCCAGCACGACATTTAGTAAAAATGTGTCGTGCTGGTGATTTTCCGCAGTTCTAACGGTAGTTTTCGACAGTTCTATAAGAGTTCTATGCTTTAGAAACATTTTTACAAAGAGTTCTGACTATTTACTATTTTTTAAACAATTTTTGACAATTATGCCCAGCACGACATTTAGTAAAAATGTGTCGTGCTGGTGATTTTCCGCAGTTCTAACGGTAGTTTTCGACAGTTCTATAAGAGTTCTATGCTTTAGAAACATTTTTACAGAGAGTTCCGATTGTTTATTATTTTTTAAACAATTTTTGATAATTACGTCCAGCACGACACATTTTCACGATTTTTTCAATTTCGATTTTTTAATATAAGGAATGCGGAACTCTTTTTAATTTTTATCAGGAACTATAGAACTATGAAAAGTGCTATTAGAACTCTTAGTTTTTTCTTGAAATTCGTAAAACGTTGTGCCAACTTCACAGACACATTAATATTGAGTAAAAAGTACTTGAAATAAAACATAAAAAATCTTATTATTAAAAAAAAAGATATATTTTAGTTTATTTGTATTCACAAACAAAATTTTATCAAAATTTATTATAAAATAAAAACATACATGATTATCGATTGCAATTAATTATTCTCAATTTAATTAATTAATTTAATTAAATACATAAAATTCAATTAAATTTCATTAAAATTAATCTTTTCACAATTGATATGCCAGATCTCGTCGATTAAATTTAATCGTTCGGAAATCTAACATGAGTCCACTATGAGAAACTATTGAGTCATCTGGTTCACATCCTCTTCTCGTGCAACAAAAAAGGTGAGTAAGCTAACACTTCCGCGTTATCAATCCTAAAAGTGCTTATCTTCTTGTCGAAGAGAATGTCGAGGCAAGTCGAAATAAATTCCGGTTATCTTAACAAGATTCATAAATTTTACTTCCGTAAACACCGTTAAGAACTTCCGATTCCGTTTAAAAAAAATTCAACGAACAAATTATCACTGAGAAAATAACTGTGCAATTATATTTCAGCATATTATTACGCAAGACAATGGCTCCCGCTTCCGTTCGTTTTTTTTTACAGCTAGTTTAATATAAACATCGTGAGAGTGTTGACGAAACACGCGAACGTACAAGCAAAATATTCGTTAGCAACTCGATGCAAAAATACTCTTGACTGTCCGACGTCATCTTTAAGGATCGTTCAAACGATTTCGCAAGCGAATCAATCTTAATCGAGATTAATCAACGCATTGCACTGCCACATGCATCTTTCAAGAGCAGCTGCAAGCATTTCATGAGAGCAATGTATAGAGAATTACACTACATATACGCCCGCGTGTTCTTTTCACACATATATATTTTGTGTATATATTTCGTGCACAATATTTTAATATTCACAGATCTAAAAATTTACTAATTTGTTGGAAACTTATAAAATAACAAAAAAATAAAAAAAATAACTCCATAAAAAAAGAAATTTATTTTTTACAACAGCTTCAATAGAATTATTTTAAGAGAATTCTAAGAAAAAAATTGCATGTACACAGAGTAATTCATTTTAATATTTTAAAAGCCCTCCGTAGATATCTTAAAAACAATAGATTTTTCAAAAATAAATGTTTAAACAAAAAAATACAATATATATTGTATATTTATTTTATTAAATTCTTAAAAACTTTTAATAAGATAAAAATATACAAATTATTTTTTTTCTGTATTTGCAACTTCAATATTCGTAGCAGTTTTGCAGAACGTTTAGCACAAGAAATCTTGCATATTAATTGCACTGTATGGCAACAGGTGGCAACAGCAACCGCAACAAAGAACGTCTCCTGCGATATCTGCGGTGCATATATAACATTGCATATGAAATTGCATAAATCGAGTGCGCACGTCTCTACATATACGAAAAAAAAAAAAAAAAAAAAAAATAGAATTCCTCCTCTCACGTCCGCCAATTCTATTAAGTATTAATTTAGCATTTCTTATTAATTAACTTCCAAGAAAACTTGAAAGAAGATTATATTATTCAGATAGGATAAGAATTTTTTTATATTAATAAAAACATATACATATATTAATTTGTTAGAAAGTTTGAGTAAATTGATTTTATTTAATTAATATATAAAAAATGTGTTTTTAATTTTATTATA
>NW_021853596.1:16354-24107 GCF_003651465.1 Formica exsecta | reverse complement strand
TTAATATTTATTATTTAGATTCAAAAAATATACATCCATAATTCTTGGAAGATTTATCAAAGGAACTATTATTAGAGTTTTATACCAGAACACAGATTAAAAGAGAGAAAGAGAGAGAAAGAGAGATACTGTATATAATAAATTCTACTGTGTGATTATACGGTGGATTCAAGTTTCTAAAAGGTAGGCGAACGGTATTGTTCTTCATTTCCTCGACTGCGTTTCTCTCACGCCTATATATCCGACTGTCGTGCCGAATGTGAGAACGATGAAAAAAGAAGAAAAGGAAAAAATAGCACTTCTTCTTCTTCTTCTGGCAGTGAATAATACGGTGGGGTACCGGATTTAAGAGCAAGGAATTCACGAATTCGTACGAATAAACCACGGACGTGAGGAAGGTGCATTCCTAAGAGGCGCCTGCCGTAGTTCCTGTTCTGTGAATGTGAACCCTCGAGTTCAAGGCAGGTGAAGGTAGACAGTTAAATACCTTCTCTCGAATTTGCGAGGAGAACATCCGAATGTAAAATGAATCACTGTTCGCGCAAAACTCGAAAATGACACGCGCGTATGAATGCTAGCGCCAGAAATATCATTTGATTCCCTTAAAAATTTGCGAGTACAACTTTAAGTGCAAATTTATCCCACATTATAATATAAAAATTATTATTTTTTATTATAATTTTAATATATATATAATTATTTCATTATATCTGTTTTATTCGTTAAATCGTAAATTTTGTAAAAGAATTAATTAATTTTTATTTTTGAAAATAAAGACTTTTTTGATAGAAAAATAAATATACATTCTTTCTCAAGTAATTTCAGATTAATTATTTTGAATTAGATAATGATAGAAGAAAAATGCGAAATATTTTTAAGATCAAGTAAAATAGTTTTATTCTAATTTTTTTTCTTCTACATTGAACAAATTTCACCTGGCTTTTGTCCTTTTCTTGTTAAGTTTATTCTTTTTATAAGATTTTTTTTTATGTTATCTATATTTCTTTTATATTTTTTTATAGTTTTAACTCTTTTGTAATAAATATTTTCGACTTTTCAACTAAACTTTACCTGCCTTATTATGATACAAATAAATTTGATTAATAGACGAGGTAAAACATGACCGGAGCTATTTTCATCATGCTCAATGGCACTTAATAATGCACGAGTGGTTGCCGCGCTCGTTTGATTACGAAAGAAACGATGTTTGTGGTATAGGCTACTTGCATAATAATTAATGACATCATGCACGAGAGAATAATTACTTGCAAGAGGTGTTTATTCGCGTGTCTGTTGTAGAGGAATAAATTATGGAGATTCTAAACCGATGCAATAACCTTTAAGTACGCAAGATTCAGTAAGGGGAATAAAATTTATTTCTATTTTATTTCTTTTTGATTATCTCTCACGATTAAAAAGTATCATCGAATTATATTACCGTTTAAATAAATTATAAAATATATAAAAACAAAACAGATATATGATTAAATAAATTGGATTAAATTCTGTTTAATAAAAAATTGATATTTTCCTTTTTATTGATAAGATATATTTAATATATATTAAAATCAATTTTTTTTATGGAAAACTTTCCAGTAACCGGAAGAAAAGATGGAAGGTTAATAATTAAGAAAAAAAACATATCAAAAATCACTTCAATTCACTAATTAAAATATAATATATATATATATATATATATATATATATATATGTTGTATATATGTTGTATCTACACATGTTACCTAACACACAGCACCCACACACCTGTACACTGTAATTGTGTGTTCTCCCGTTCTTTCTTCATTTTATCGCTTGTAAATCCTAGGATTCGTGTCAACTTAGAAACACCGAAGAAAATCGGACGATCAAAAACACATATTCGTCATAATTAATGACAATCTATTGTAATTTTAAACAATTTTAAGCATCGCGACACTCGAATTAGAAAAATGATTATTTTTAGTAGCACGGACTTTGACAGGAAAAGACGACGACGAGAGCACGTAGGGTCTCGGGTACCACTAGTCCCAGCATTAACGCCATCAGCACCATCAACCGTCTCCAACCACCACCACCATCACCACCATCGCTGCCATTGAGCTGTGTTGCTATTAGCTGACAACGACCTCAGATGCGCCAACGACTTTTATGAATGGATTCTTATATTGTAAATATAACACGTACAAGGTGGTCCCGAAGCGACCGCCAACCATGATTTTCTCGAGAACGGCCGACAATATAAAAAAAATAGTACAAGGAAAAATTGAATGGCATAACAATAATAATAACTCTTTTTACGACCTCATTGAATGTAACGATGCATCGAATACAACAATGCATCGGAAAATGTAACTGCACTTTTCTTTTAACATAGCTATTCAATTAAATTTGCACAAATCGATTCTTTTAAATTAAATCTGCGTAATAAAAGTGTAAGGGTAAAGTGTTCGAAAAGTAAAGGCTTTGCAAGATATTTCAAGTTTTATATATTTTATTAAGGAAATACTCGAAATGTTCCACCGTAAAATAATAAGCATATTTTATATTTTATTTGTTATGGTTTTCTTTATAATGGCATAACATTTTAATAGTCGAGATTGTCAGCAATACGATGTAGCCAAACAAAGTTATTGGCAATCATTTCATAGGCAAACAGGAGTTTTCGCTCCCCATTAATTAAAGCGCGTATTAATTAATAAAAAAAGGAACAATAACTTATGTTCTCCTTCCTCTCTCTCTCTCTCTCTCTCTCTCTCTCTCGCTCTCTCTCTCTCTCTCTGTCTCTGTCTCTCTCTCTCTATGTATTTTTTTAAATATTTTTATATCTTTCTTTATACATGTATATCATCCTTTTGATAATGATGTTAACAAATCATCTCTATATAAAGAAAACGTTGAAATATTCAACTATTTCGTGATTTGTATAAATTAAATACATCTGGGTTACATTAATATAGCAAAATAATCAATTATTATTAATTTCTTATATAAGCGCGCGGCCGTTCTTCATTACATGGTTAAACGGCGTTTCATTTCCGCTCGTAGTTCGTTATTATCATACGCTAATCGAGGTTTCCTTTCAGAATGCGCTTAGAGATAAACACTTTATAAACACGATCATTTAATTATTATATTACCGTGTGTCAATATATTAATACTAGATAATATACATATACATTTTATTAATATACTTTGTCATCGTTTAATTTTGACTCCAAACACACATTTATGTATTTTGAATCATCTTACGACTTTTTTCCCAAGATTATTTTAATAATTAATTATAACGATGATTTACTACATTAAGGATTATATAACATGACATTCACAATGTGCTGATTATAAAATCCACGAGGTTTTTTTTTGTTACGGTTATTCATTTGTGCATCACAAAAACCTCGTTGAATCGCGTAATCAGTCGATAAAGATCGTCGAAAATAAGCATTGTATATTATACTTTTATATTTATATTTATATTTAAATATATTTAATTACATTAATATAAAAAACACTTAATCTTAATATTAAATATATGTTCATACATACTTTCAAATTTGGTTTTAAAATAAAAATTTTATCATTTTCTGAATGGATAAACGTCGCTCAATTTCAAGTTTCTCGTAGCCATTTTGATCGCATAATCTTCGGCAGAATTGCATTAATGTTAAATCCTTGTAACAGGTGGCACCCTTATAATGAAACCGTCTACCCCGTACATTCTTTGCAGCATTCTCGTACGCGGTTGAAAATTACTCTCTATAGCAAGCCCATAATTACATTTTTCTTCTGTAATAATTAATTATAACGATGATTTACTACATTAAGGATTATATAACATGACATTCACAATGTGCTGATTATAAAATCCACGAGGTTTTTTTTTGTTACGGTTATTCATTTGTGCATCACAAAAACCTCGTTGAATCGCGTAATCAGTCGATAAAGATCGTCGAAAATAAGCATTGTATATTGTGACGTAGCAGATTATTCCTACAAATTAATGGGGCATTTATTATTTATTTATCACCTAGTAGCGTTTTGAAATCCCGGAAGTGCGCACATGATTGTGCGGATGGAGAATCGACAGAGCGAGATATATGTCGAAATCATCGTTGATTTGCCACTTCCGGTCGGAACGACAAAAGAAAAAAAATAGAATTATCGTAATATCGTAATGCATCCTTTGAACTTAGAATAAAATAAAATCTGTAATGAATAAATAAAGTCCAATCCCTCCCCTCATACACACACATACAATATGTCTGAACGACATATACATACAATTAAATTAAATTAAATTAAATTACTTAATTCGATTATAAAAATATAATCCAGACATTAAGATAAAATTATCGAAGGTTACATATATACCTTACGAGATATTACATATTTTATGTCACAACAAATGTCAAAATAAAAGCATTAATTTATTTATGAATGATTAGCAAAAGACAAATACGCGGCTTTGTAACAAAACCGTCGAATTCAAACCAGCCTAAAATGAAACAAGGGCTAATAGACGTCGGACGGGTCAAGTTTCTGAGCTTAATTGAAAACTAATTAGCATTACAAAAGACCAGCCAACACACAATTAATTTGGCATGCCATCACACTTCGTCAAACTTTCATTCATCGGCGCTTTGATCGTTCGTGACATACCAATTAATATTCACAGTTCTCAGACATTTCTCAAATTTTTTCTTCCATCTACTCCTATAATATATAATTTTATTGTATACTCTAATATTTCTGCATAATACCACTTTTATATAATCTACAATTTCTCTGCAATACACACCAGCAATATAATTTAAATATAATTAAAGCTCAGAGTTATTTTCATTGATAATTTAGAAATTTAATTTTTTTTCTAGAAGCTCCTTTTTTGTTTTGATTTGTATTAATTTCATTTTCACATAAATTTGTTTTAAATATAATTCGCGGTTGAAAATTACTCTCTATAGCAAGCCCATAATTACATTTTTTTTTCTGTTCCACGCACTCGTTATATACTTGACATAATTATATACTGGACATAATATAAGTCAGAATTATACATATATTTAACTTGTTCTTCGTTTAAATGTGAAAAGAATCGATATAAAAATATAAGATGTTCATAAATTGTACAACACTCAAAATATTATAATGTAGTATTGTGTAAATATCAATCATATAATATATTTCTTATTCTTAATCTCTAAAGTATTTTTTTAAATACTAGGATAGAATAGGAAATCATTTTAGATTTAGATTACTAATTAAAAATAACGAAAGAAAACAGAGAATAGTTACATAGAAATTATAATAATTTTAATATAATAACAAATATATAAATCTAGTATAACGTAAATAAAATCGTAACTACCGGATTTGCAGAATTTAATCGTTGAACAGTTTTATTCAGTATCAATACCGCATATTATTATTATATTATTATATTATTACTATGAACTTACATTATGCATTTCCTATTAAACTTTTCCAGAATTTTCCATCAGAATATTTTACGTCTGTTTTACGTTATACATTACAAGATGTTCATGTGTACCTACTAAATACGCTGTCATCTGTGCAACCATCGAACAATACTTATATCATTACATATTGTGTCCATTACCGGTAATTACGTTTTAACCATTAGCTTGTATGTTTTCTCTCTTTCTTTCTTTTGTTTTTGTTTTCCTTCGACATACGAATCACGGAAGCTTCTTCCTTTGTCTCGACGACATAAAGTATAAATTTTCTTCGAATAAATGCTATGAAATCAAGTTTCTAAACGAGATTGCAACCCAGTATATTAGCTGCAAACGATCTGTCGACAGTCGGAGTCTTTATAAAAGAACGATGAGGGCTAGTTACGACGAGTTTCAAGAAAGTACTTCAGATTAAACTTATATATATCTCTGTAAAATTGAAAAATATTGTAAAATGTGTGCCCGCGTTAAATTATTAATCTGCGTAATTATGATCGCGCTCTTCACGATCAATCAAACGGATGCTGTAAGTATTACACGAATATAAACTATTAAATAATTCATCATATTAAATAAAGTCATTTGAAATAGACAGGTCCATTTTTTAATAATTATTTCAATCAACAATATAAAGTCGAGAATTTTTGTCTAATTCGTATAAAATTTTAATTTTTTTTTTGTGTGTAAGTTTTTATAATTTTAATTTCTAAGAAAATTAAACATATTTAATGTGTTTAATGTTCTTGTGCAATATACTATATGCTATTTAATTCTACTGGATACATACATATCTTTAGCTTTATTATGTTATAGGTGTTGACGATGGAACAAATTCACAAGACGGCGATGACTATGCGAAACACGTGTACAACTAAAAGCCACGCAGATCCCGGTGAGTTATGTAAATATTCCAAAATTTATTTTATAATACAGACGCATGAATGATCCTATGATTGTTCATATTGTTTTGGTTGACATCAATAATTCAAATAATTGATAGATATACATAAATATAAATTTTCTAAATGATCCAGTGTTTTCATAAAATGTCGAGATCTAAAGAAAGAAAAAATTGATTCATTTTATTATTTATATTATTTGTTATTATTATTACATATTTATTAAGAATAGAAGGTTACACATAGTAGAAAAAAAGTATTAAAACCTAGTTAAGTCAAAGTGATAAAACTTATGTAAATCATCTAAACCAACATATACACTATTATTTCTCTGTAACTACTGCTTTATCAGAGCTGACTCACTCTCTTAATCCACTTGTTTGTTATTAAATTTACAGTTTGTAAATTTATTTATATGCTAAATCAGCGAGAACCGAGAGATCTCGAAGGTCAAAAATTTTCTTTTTTTCTCTGACTTTGATAAATTAATCTAAATAGCAATGATAGAAAGTGTAATAATATTACGTTATTCTATATATTTGTAGATTTCTAAATCTGCTACATATTATATTTTTCACCTTTTTCGTTACTTTTATCATGTTTTTGTGATCTTCAGTTAGTAGTTTCAGTTAGTGTCGATTTTAAATACCAATTTTTCCAAATCTCAATTTGTGAATGTTTCCGAAAAAGAGCATCTACTCAATTTCAAGCATATATTATCAAAACTCGATATTTAATAAATATATCTGTATGAAATATATATTTTTTATTTTGAACTTTTAACTAGAATCCAAAACCAAAATATATTATTTTGTTTGAATAATTTGATTTGAGACATGTAAATAGAGAGGAGAGACATGAACTGTTTGCTAATCAATTAATAAAAAATAATTAAAAGAAAAGAAAATTAAAAAAAAAATCAACAATACTTGAAAATGAAGTCGAATGGCGCACGTATATGAAAATACGCGTGACTTCACTCCCAATTGCAGCAATCTATGCTTTAATTCTTATTTGCCTCTTCCGGATGTGATGCGATTTGTGTTAGATACTACTGTTTAGCATACTATATTTTTCCTTGTAAGAAATGTGTTACATTGTATATCCGCGCGTTTCATTTCAAATAGTTAGTTTTCTCAATTTTAACTTTCCTTTAGTAAATCGCTCATGGTAATCGACAAAATAATGCTTAATGATAAACCATTATCTCTCCTCTCGCACGCTTCCTTGACACTTGTTTATAAAATAGAGATAATGACTATCCATAATTTACGAGAAATATTATAATAAAAAATATTTATTTAATTTTTCTCATTAGATACAATCAGAATTAGAATCTTTAATGTTTTCTACGTTTGCAGGAGCTGTTGCAGGAAT
>NW_021853596.1:0-16096 GCF_003651465.1 Formica exsecta | reverse complement strand
AAACAGGTCAATTTCCAGATGACGATCAATCATTAAAGTGCTACACACTTTGTATAATGAAATCGATGCGAACTGTAAGGAATAAAAGTATCATTATATTTATTATAATTTAATCTAACATTATCAAAAGAGAATTGCTCACATAAATATACTTTTTCTTACAATCAAGTGGAAGAGTGGACGCATAGATGAAGGCATGATGCTTAAACAGCTGGATATAATGATGCCTGTCGAAATGGCAACGCCTCTGAAAGCAGTTACAACTGTGTGCGCTGCACGTCGTAAGTATATTTTTGTAAAACAGGAATCAACACAAAGTTTTAATAAAAAGATATGAGCGCATTCACGAGATAATTACAAAATCAATTTATGTTGTTCTTTTAATTTTGATATAAAAATTAATTTGAAAATTCGAACATTCTATTAATCTCAAATGATTACAAATTGATTTAAGTGTCTTAAGTTGATTGACACAAATGATTTTAAAAAAAGTTAAGAGTTCTTTATGAATTGTTTTTTTTTCTTACAGCTCCTGCTAGCGATGATTGCGAAACAACTTACCAGTTTGTGAAGTGTAGCTATGAAACAGATAAGGATCACTTCTTCTTCCCTTAATCGAAATCGGATGCAGATAATTTTGGAAAAATAATGTGATTACATAAAACGAAAAATTGTGATTGTGTTTTTAGCGATACGTAAACATAAAAGTTAAGAAAAATATACAATATAAAAAATTATAAGATTTATGTAATCATATATGAACAAATAGATTACGACAAGGCGTAATATTAAAATTGTATCTTAGAAAAAAATTATATAATATTATATATGCGTTTATGCATTATTATAATTAACAAGTAGTTTATCAAGTAACATGTGAAGTAGCTGTTAAAATTTTCTGTTGGTCAAAAGCGCTTTAAAAACGACATAAATAGTTGCACAATATCAATATATCTTTGTTTAAAATAATAATTTTCGAAACAAACGACTTTACTCTGCAAGAATACATGCAATTTTCAGAAACTTTCCCCTACTTTTCCCAAAAATTGTAATAAATATACAAAAATTTTAATCAATATAAAATATCAAATTATATACATATACATACACACGCACTTATCAACAATTAATAATTACTAAATATTTAACTATAAGAATAAAACTTGGAATGCATACAAAACGTTGAGCGAAAAAATCAATTATTGTAAAAAATTTCAATTATTGTAAAAAAAATAATAATTACAAATAATAGACAATTAAAATAGAAGATAAAAAATGAATGTTATAACTGCTAAAAAATCTGTAATTAATCTCAAATGTAAACACGTAATTTCTAAGAAAATCTAATCTTTATGTTTTTCTGAGAATCTCGGAAATTTATTTCCTTATGTACCTTGCATTATCCCGAATGCATAATCCCAAGACTGGCATCAATGGCACTTGCACAATGTTATGATCATCTGACCTTTGGAAATGATAATAAGACTCCGGGTTTCACTATTAGCGTTAATATCGCTAATTATGTCAACCAACACAGCAATTTAGACGTATTAAGATATGCCACCTTAAGAAATCTTCAAATTGAGGGTTCTCCCCCTAGGTTTTCATTTCATTTCCGTATATAAAAGTGGACGAATATATTTTGCACGCGATTTGCAAAAGTTTAATCCAGTTTCGGATCCATCCAAGATTCATATCGCGGTAAAAAAAAATCCGACAAATTAACAAAATTAGAAATAACGAATAATTGTAAAGATGAAAGGTGTTGGTGTGAGCTTTTTCATCTCATTCGTGCTAATAGCAAATTTGCAGAATACCGAGAGTGTAAGTTTTATAAAATTTTAAGAGAAATATGCATAATTGCACCAGAGTGAATAAGCTAGAAGAATTTAAAAAATTATATTCACAATATATTATATATTATTATACTTAATATTACAAATTATTAATATTTTTCACACACAACATCAAAAATAAATATATATTGCGTTGTTTTTATTTGTACAATCTACACAATTCAAACAATAATCGGAAAGCAACATTAAAAATTTAATATAAAATTTTTTTTCAATTATATCTCTAAAAGATGAGAATATAAAAAAAATAATGTTTTATTCATGAAACAAATTAAAGCACTTTCTTTCTCAATTTTTATTTTTTTTTTTTTTTTTTTTTTTTTTTTTTTTTTTGATATATAATTTCCCACATATATTATCCAAAATGTTTAAAGAATCACTCTTTTAAACAATGTTGAATTTATTCCAGCAATTAGAAAAAAAGTTTTAAAAAAATATATATGGATATAACTAAATATTAATAAAATTTTATGTCGCCATTTTTAGATTATTTTGTATAAAAAATAAGAAAATAGATTTATTAATGCATTTTTTTATTCAATTTAGAAACTAATTTAGATATTAAGATGTTTCGTATCTTTCCGATTATCATTAGGCCATTTTCATTTACATAGAAAAGAATGTCCTTAGACGAAATTAAAATAGCTCTGCTGCCAGTGAGAGAGGTCTGCATCGAAAGGGTTAGCGTCAATCCAAGTATGTATCAATAAAAGGAACTAATTTTATGTGTGTCTATATTCCATATATGTGTGTCTATATTATAAAACAGATGCAGATTAAAAAAAATAATAAAAATATAAAATGAATATGAAATTGTAGTAATGTATAATAAAACTTCAATATGTATTCGTGCATAGAAATGATTGATGATGCAAACAACGGTAATTTTGTACCCGACCGGAAACTGCAGTGTTATTACAAGTGCTTACTATTGATGACAAAAGTCGTAAGTAAAATTTCAATATTTTATTCTTAACAATCTTTTTATCGTATTCTTAATAACCTTGTTTTTAAATCGATTAACTAAAAAAAGAATACTAAGACAAGACATATTTACAACAAGAATGATTTTATAACTGTTTTAAAAAATACAAAAATATCGATATTTGTTTCTCTAAACCAATAAAATCATTTATACCAGTTCAAATTCAAACAATTTTGAATTTTATGCTAGACAAGCTTATGATCAATTTTAATAAAAAAAAAAAAAATTCTTTTACGCACAAAGAAAAAAACCTGTAGATAATTAGAATCTGTGCTTCCAGGAAAAGAAATAATTTGTTACTCGGCGTGATTTATTCATTGACGATCTTAAAAATAATTCGAGAGATCTAGAGGAATATAATTTATGTTTGTTTTATTTCCAGATGAAAAATGACCAGATAATAGAGAAGGCACTTCACAATATCGTGCAGTTCATGTTAAATGAAGATCTTGCGAGTCCTGTTGAGAACGCAATAAAACATTGTCAACCGATCAGTAAGCAGAACACTCGCATACACACATACACACACATACATACATACACGCACAAAATTATTTATATAAAATATTTTTAAATAAATGCAACTATATTTTAAAATGTCTTAAATATCAATAAGTTCTCTCATAATGTATCTAATGTTGCTATTTTTTTTATTTACAGTGTCGAAGTCGATAGATGGATGTGAATTAGCATACGAAACGGTTAAGTGCTTCTACGATTCTAATTCGGTAATATTTACAATTAGATAATCATTGCATATATCTTTTCATAACAACATGATAAAGATAGCGATTCTAAATATTAAGCAAGAAAAAATGAGATACGAAAAAAATTTTTATTATAAATTTTTATTTCATTTACGATTTATACGAAAATCTCTTTTCTTGAGATTAAATACGTATGAGAAACATCTTTTTAAATAGGAAAGAAAATCTTCTTTTAACCTTCAAATAAAATTTTTAAGTATAAAACAGTATAAAAACTTTATTTTATTTTCTTTTTATATATAATATATCTCCTAGAAGAAAGAATCATTTCCTATTATTTTTTAATTTAAAAAAAATGAAGCACGTCTAAGCAATGAAACTTAAATTTAATGGTTTAAACTGAACTTTACAATCACCATAAAAAGGCGCTTTTTACTGAAGAATGAAAAGAAGCACTGTATATTTTGTGCGCGATGGTTTCTTAAACTTTGCTAATAGTAATTAATATGCATATACTATATATATAATATGAAACACGCGCTAATGCATAATCAAATGTCTAATCAAATTTTTTAATAATAAATCAAATTAAAGTCAATTTCTTAAATAGAATTAAATAGATTAATGGCAATATAATAAACAATTAATAAGTTTGCCGCGTTAACCATTATAACATAATGGTATTGTAGACGTCATCAATCTCATTAATTGTTCATTATACTCCATTACACCATTCAATACATCATTTAAATTCAAAAACCCTTGTTATTAGCTAACAAATATTCACGGTAGTCTGGTATACATCGATATTTTAATGAGATAACAATATGTGTTTATGTATTATCATTATATTTACGACAGAGCTCAGTTCAAACTTTTTAAATTTTGACTTTGTGTTTTGATTTATCTTTTTTAGTATAAAAATTAAAGAAAATTGCCACACAATATACGAAAAAATATCCTGTCTGCATCTTATAAATTAATATTATATGAAAATTATTCTTACTTGTATATTTAGGATTTATATATAAAAATATAAAATTCTTCTTTCAGAATCAAATATACAACATATCCGTGTAAAGTAAAATTTTTTTAAATCTCTTTTTAGAATGCTCAAAAAATTCGTTTTTACAGCTCATCCTTTTCCCGTGATGATATCTCTCTCGATTCTCCAGCGCATTTGGATAATTCTGGAAACAATTTTGGCTCAGCTAGTCAAAGTAACAGGAGGACTCCATTACAGCAGAGTATGCATTGCATATTGAAAAACTTCCAAAATCGAAAGAAATTATTCCAAATGTATCCAATGTATATTAATTAAATAAATCTTGCGTCATAATATGTATTCATTTTTTATATACTTTTCAACCGTTTCTCGAGAAAATATTTAAAATCATATTTTATACTTAATTCAGACATTATACTTTAGTACGTGCAGTTTAATTCAGTAACAGAAATATTCAAATATGATATTTCAAAGTATATATAGATTTCAATAAGATGAAAAAGCTCACTTAAATACAAACACATTGAACACTATTAATGCAGCCGATTGTGCGTACGTGCAGCATGCAATGTTATAAAAATAATCTGAACTTGACTGTTGATCATTATCGAACATGCATTGCCACATCAATTATCGTCTGTTTCTGTTTAAACATACGACTAATCATACGTATTTCTCTCTCATGATATGGTAAAGGTCAAAAAAACATTCTCCTCGAATAAGTATTTTCCTATATTCTCCCACCACTTGAGCGAATGCGTCGAAATCTCAAGGCTTGTTTTTTCTAGCGAGGAAGTTTCAAAACTTTTTGGTGTTAGGTCGTCTTTACTCGCTCTTGCTCGTTCTTGGTGAGTCGTCAGCAAATTTAAAGACAGTCCGATAATATTACAATTGGGCTAACAAGACTTTATGGGGGACTCGTAATCTATTCTCTTATAAACGATCTTTATCGTATTGGTTTCACAATCTAAGCTATAAATACCGCTCACTACGTGGACACATCGCACTGCAAGGAAAAACGTCTGTCGTGAGAAAAGATAAAATTAAGTGAGTTTCTCAGAATATTCAAAGATTAGCAGAATGAAGATTTTCGTGCTCGTCGCGTGTGTACTGACCATTGCTGTGAGTAAAAAGTCAATCAATAAAACATTCATATTTCAATAACAATCGGATATTTAAACAATAAAGTGTACTTCTACGTCATTTTTAAATATTGAATAAAATCATAATAATATTTGATAAAAAATCGTCTTTAACAGATGTATTTAACAAGTATAATTTTTCATGATTGTTTATTTTTTTTAGTATTTGAAAGATGTTAAATATTTTTTATATTTAATTTTTTTTTTGAATTCAATATATATTTTATAATATAATATATTTAATTAAAAAGCTAATTTGTTAAGTATTAATTATTTTAGAGACTAAAAATATATGTATATTTTTATCACAAAAAACTATCTTTTTTTAAAACGTTCTTTTATATTATATAAATTCTTCTCAAACTTATATATATTTTTTTATAATTTGGACTATATATAAAATTCGTATACGGCCGAAAAATATCTCGCTTCTATTTTAATTTCCTAAATCAATTCGTGAATGACGATTCTGATAGCAATATTGTTATCGAAAGTATTATGCAACATTAAATCTATTAATATAACACAATTCTATTTAACTATTTCTCAAAATAAATTTACTTATTTTTATACTAGAAATTAAATTAATTTTTCTTTATATTTTCTTCCAAGGCTATGATCTATGCTGATGACGTCGAAACAGGACAGAACTTCGGCCAAGATCTCATAACATGTGCCGCCGAATTAAATTTGCCCCGTAAGTGTAAAATATTACGATCAAATAATAACATATGCTTAGCGGATACGAAATATTTATCGCATCTATCGCGAATAAGATTGGAAATCGAATTCATAGTTTCAAAATCGTTTCAATTAATTATAAAGACTTCTAAAATAAAGTTTTAATTATTTTTCTGTTTAAATCCAGAGTTGCGTTTTATTCAAAACAGAACTTATCTAAAAAAAAACAAATTTTTCTCCCCAGTCTATTAAAAAATGAAAGATAAAAATTAATGTGACGTTCATTATTTCATCAAGATATGTATTCATGTTAGGTAGAACTAAACAAAAAATGTATGTATTATTCATTCTAAAGATAAACTTTATTTTTTATGTAGTAATCACAAAATTACTTTCTATATTTTAAAATATTTTATTGCGTTGTCCGAAGATTAAGTTCACAAATATTTTTTCCTATCGTGATAATAGATTAGACAATAGAAATGAGATAAGAATGTGCCTGTTATTTCTTAATAATATTTTAAAAACGTAAAAAATTGATATATTGAAATATTTAAAGAAGAAATTATATCAGTATAGTTCTAGAAATTAGATTAAACACCATAGAAAATACCAATTATGTTTCAGATTCTACTTAGGTAAACTCATATTTACCTAAAACATTAGTCTAATATATTCCTCATTTATGTAATGAGTAGTTATTACAAAAAACTCTTAATCGTCAGATTATGTATTAAATCGCATATTATCACATCTATGTGATTTATATGATTTTGTGTTTTTTAGAAGAACTCAATGTCCACGTGATCAAGTGTATGTTTGAAAAAAATTCCTTGGTATGTATATTTATATGCATAGAAAAATTAATTCCGAATTAATCATAAGAATTATCAAATCAATATTAAATGACAGCTATATATAAGACTATCGATTCTTAAAATAATAAAAAATAGTAATTATAAAAATTATTAAGCATTAGCCTGTTTTAATCATTAGCAAAATATTAATAAAATTTAAATAACACGTTCCAATCGTAGAGATTACATTTAATGTAAGAGGTAATAAGAAAAAATTGTTTCTTCCTTGAAATAATTAAAGGAAAATTAATACTCAAATCCAGAGAATAGTGCATTTTAATACATACATCTTAAATGTTTTGTGTGATTTTAAATAATCAAATATTATTTTTTTTAATGTGTTTCTCTGAAAAATAGATATTAAGTTTTACATTATAGATTTTAAATATTAGTATTAAATTATTTATTATAGATCGCACTATACATATATATTGATTCTAGATCGACGAACAAGGTATGCTGAAAAAGGATGAGATTTTAAGATATTTCGGTAATATCTCTCCCAATCAACAACAGTTACAGCAAATTGCCTCTTGTATTGATTACGGTAATATCAGATATATACACATATTTTATTTTAATTTTCATATTCTTTATCTATGGACAGGGTGAATCACTAAAGGAGTTACAGGCTAATATTTTTGAAACTAAACAAGATATGAAATTGTTATTTTCCTGCGACTGTTTGGTATCAAAGCGGACATTCGACGTAAGAATGGAACTTCGCACTGCAGTTACAGTCGCTAGAAAATAAGGATTTCATATCTTCTTCAGTTTCAGAAATATTAGCCTGTAACATCTTTAGTGAGAGAGATTCATCCTATATATAAATATCTTTACAAAATTCTTCATATACATATACATAATATTATAATTCAATTATTTTATTATTTATCTTATTATGATTTAAACATTTGATATATTTATAACTATTTTAATATTATACACACATACATACATACGTATATATATGTATATATATGTATATATATGTGTATATATATATATATATATGCTGTAAAATAATATTGGGGAGCGTAAAATGAGAACTTTTTATTTAAAGCAGTATTTTCCCATAACTATTATTTTTCTATATATATTAGATATAGCTGCATATACACATTATATAATTATTATAGCTATTTTATATACGGATATATTTTTTTCTATGATAATTTGTATGACAGTTTCTTCTGTTTGAACTAGTTTGTTTAGTATTTTGTAAGTATTGATAGCTTCAATAGTATGCATTGTATTCCTACAAGGGTTTTCTTATCGTTGCTTTCTTCACCTCGTGTCTCCGCTATTAAAAAAAAATGTCCGTTAATATCTTACATATTAACGTATAATTTTAATATATATCACATTAGCACATTAAAGATTTAATATAATAATATGTGTAAATATATGTGATGCAAATGATTACATTAAATCTTTAAATATCTTTAATTTATATATATATATATATATATATATATATATATATATATATATATATATATATATATATATATATATATATATATATATATATATATATATATATATATATATATATATATATATATATATATATATATATATATATATATATATATATATATATATATATGTATATATATATATATATATATATATATATATATATATATATATATAAATTAAAGATATTTAAAGATTTAATGTAATCATTTGCATCACATATATTTACACATATTATTATATTAAATCTTTAATGTGCTAATGTGATATATATTAAAATTATACGTTAATATGTAAGATATTAACGGACATTTTTTTTTAATAGCGGAGACACGAGGTGAAGAAAGCAACGATAAGAAAACCCTTGTAGGAATACAATGCATACTATTGAAGCTATCAATACTTACAAAATACTAAACAAACTAGTTCAAACAGAAGAAACTGTCATACAAATTATCATAGAAAAAAATATATCCGTATATAAAATAGCTATAATAATTATATAATGTGTATATGCAGCTATATCTAATATATATAGAAAAATAATAGTTATGGGAAAATACTGCTTTAAATAAAAAGTTCTCATTTTACGCTCCCCAATATTATTTTACAGCACCAAACTTTCAATACATACACTCGTTTTAATATAACTATTTATCAAATTATTCCACAATTTTAAAGCACTTATAAAATTTCTTGTAACAATAAGATAATTTCTAACATTTTCTTACATCTTTCTAGAATTCACAAATATCTCATTTTTACAGTTTGCCTTTTTTCAATATTTTTCTCGCTTCTTTAGCGTGTTTGAATAATTTTAGAAACAATTTTATGATAAATGAATAATTCTAGGAACAATTTAGGGTTATCTTATCGAAATTACTAGAGAAGCGTTGCAGCAAAATATACAATGCGTATTTGCTACATTTGCCATTGAATTCCGAAATCGATTGAAATTATCAGAAATACATCAAATACATATTAATTAAGCAATATATAATGCATTATAATACATCTCCACTCTTCATTCTCCTTTCAACCTTTTTCTCGAGAAAGTACTTGGATCATACTTTATCTTGATTCATAAACATTATATTTTATTACGCCCAGTTTCGTGACCTACTTTAATTTAATAACGAAAATATCCATGATACTTCGAAGTATATACATATACATTTAATACAATAAAAAATGTTGCATACAATCACAATGGCATTAATGTAATTGTAGTCGATTGCGCATTTTTGTGCTAGCTAATGCAGCGCGTTATTACATGTATCTGTAACTGGATTTGATTACATCATTATCGAACGTGCATATCACCACATTTATTATCATCATGTCCTGCTTAAACATGCGACTAATCACACGTATTCCTTTCAACAGTCTAACAATCGGACTAACAATTTTTCATTAATCACATGTATTTCTTTTATCAGGCCATCACAATTGGACCAACAATTTTTAACTCATCCTTATAAATACTGTTAGCGACGTCGATACACTGCAATGTAAGGAAGAAAACCTTTGCGAAAATCGAATTTGTGAACCTCAAAGTACTCGAAGAATAACAGGATGAAGACTTTCGTGCTCATCACATACGTACTGACCGTTACCGTGAGTAAAAAACAACGAGTAAAATATTCATGATATTTCAAATTAGATATTTCAATAACAGACCATATTTTTCTATATCATTCTTAAATATTGTACAAAATCGTAATAATATTTATTAAACGTCTTAAATAAATGTTTAATTATCGTAATAATATTGCATAATTCTTCGTTTTCCATATTTAATATTTAAAATCACAAAAATATTTATATTTTTTTCTGATTTGATATTTTATAATATAATAAATTAATTTGTTAAATAATTATTTTAAAAACTGAAATACTTATATTTATTAAACAATTATCTTTTTCTAAAGCCTTTTTTATATAGATTCTTCTCAAACTTATGTATATTCATTTGTAATTTGAGTTATGTATAAAATACAAATATGACTAACAATAAGAACTATCTCGCTTCCGTTTTGATCTTTTCGTTAATCAATCTAATCGTTAATCGCAATTATACTTAATTACTTCTTAAAATAAAATTATTTCTTTATATTGGACTTTAATTGATTTTCTTTTACATTTTTTTCTAGGCTATGGTCTATACTACTGACGTCCAAAAAGTACGGATATTCTATTCGGCGATGGCAAGCTGTGCTAACCAATTGCGTTTGCTCAGTGAGTATTGCATATTACAATTTAATATTAACATATGCTAAGCGGATGAAAAAAATGTGTCGGATCTATTGAATGAGATTAAAAATTAAATTACTCAGTTGTAAAATTGTTTTAATTAATCATGAAAATGACTAAAAAGTTTTTTAATTATCAACCAAATAAATTAAACAATCAAAATATAGAATGCACGAAATATGTGTGTTTAAAATTTACATATACTATTGATCTCGTTTTTAAAACCTCTAAGAGTGATCCATCTCAATCACTAATTCATTTAATTCCTAATTATTGTAAATGTCGAAAGACTAAAAAAAAATAATGTCGTGTGCCGTTACTCCAATGTAGTACAAATATTTATCGTGTCGGAAAAGATTTCGATCGATATCCTGATGATATTTTAATTTAATAGAACAATTTCTAGAGTGCTTCTGATTGTGAAAAACCAATTGTTGCAATAACTGTACAAGCGCAAAAAAAAAGGTACTTTGAAAAGGATATAACGTTAATTTACATGAATAATATGTATTCGAATTTACATAAATTTCATTTACGAACACATAATTGTTACAGATTATGTATCAAATAATATATGCATATATTATTTATTATAACTTATATGTTTTGCAGATCAACCCAGTCCTGATGTGCTTGAATGTATATTGCATCGATTTGGCTTGGTATGTATATTTATACATAAGAAAATTATTTTTCAATTAATCAAAAAAAAGTCAAATCAACATTAAATAATAATTAAAGCAGTTAAATTTCAAAATAATGAAAAACAACAATTATGCAATTTATTAGCCTTAATTATTAGCATAAAATTATCATTATTTCCTGTTTGATCTTTATCATTAAAGATCTTTAACATTTAAATAACACGTTCCAATCGCAGAGATTGACGTAATGGATAACAAGAAAAAATTATTTGTCCTATATATGTATAATTAAAGAAAAATATGTATAATTAAAGTAAAATATGTAGAAAAATTAATTCTCAAGTCTCACGAAAATAGCACATTTTAATACAATTACATACAATTTTTATAATTTTTGTGTAATCATAGATTTCCATTTTTTTTATTTTTCTGCGTTAAATCAATATCAAAATTTTTTTAAATGCGTATTACGTGCACGTCATTCATTTTTTTATGTTTAAATATAGATCATATTAAGTTACTTATTGTAAATCGGACTATATATATATCTTATTGGTCGTAGATCGACGAGCTGGGTATGCTAAACAAGTATGCGACTTCAAGATATTTAGAGGATCTCATCTCCGATCCGAACAAATTGTGGCAAGCGCGATACCAACTGGAGTCTTGTTTCAATCATGGTAATTAACATTGTATATATATATCATATATATATAATGTTATTATTCAATTATCTTTTATTTTTTATTATTTAAACATTTCATATATTTACAATTATTTTAATATTATTAATATATTGTATACATATATACACATAAACATATATTTAACTTATAAATACAGAGAAGTATATAATATATTACTTTATATATCATATTAATTATTATATTATAATTTTTAATGTGTTAATGTAGCATACATTACATTTGTAATAACTTGTGAGATAAAACATGATAGAACTTTGTTTCTGCAATTTCAGGAAATGTACCTGAAAATAACAACCATGAGAATACAATGAGAATCATAAAATGCGCAGCACCAGTGGTAGGGTTGATTGACTAACTGTCATAGAAGAAAAGCTATATCAATATAACTATGTAATATTTATAAAAATAGCAATTATGTGGAAATCTCGCATTTCAAATAAAATTTTCATTTTGCGTTATTGTATGTTGTTGCTTATGTTCATATCAAGCTTAAAAATAAAAAAAACTTCTTATAAAAACTTTTTAACTAATTCAAACGGTCAAAACATTCTTTTATGTTTTTATTAATTACATAATTTATAAAAAAAAATATATAAATCCGTTTTCTTATGGAATAATTACAAAATATTGTTTAAGGCATTTTTATTGTTAGAAAAAAATTAGATGCATTGTTTATCATAGATTTCGTATTCCAAACCACTTCTATTTCTAATCACAATAAACTATTATTCAAATAATAAATTTAAAATATAAAAATTGTATTTTTTATGGAAAGAACGAATCGCGAGGACTTCGCTATATCGCATGATATTCAAGCAACAATTATCATGTATAAAGTACATCAGTGTTGAATACCGATAACGTGGACATCCCGTATCAATTCAATCTAATAGTTCAATCGATTTAATAATCCAAGATTAAAAAAATACTTATGCATAATATGCATCACTATATATTCGGAGAAAATATAAGAAAAATACAATTTTACGTCTGTGCACATAACTGTGCAAACAATTTTATGTCAGTTCCACTATCTTTTTCAAATTACAGAAATCTACTATAATGATAGCTATTTTGCAAATAATCGAGCAAAAACTAATGCAGTAATTAAGCATCAAGCAAACTTACGCGCTGCTAATCCGAACAACGCACGATCCAATATTAAAAACGAACTCACTTTAACAATCTTTTTACAAAAAGATTAATAGAAAATGCAAAGTATATATTGCGTCATTAAGGACATTATGTCACATATCATCTTCTAATTGTAAATATAAATACATAGTTAAAGTATCATAATTATATAAAATCGTATATATTCTCAATATAAAATTTATATGATATCTCAATGCCTTGAAATCGATTTATTTTCAGCATTTATATTTTATTTATTATTACGTAGTATTAAGATCCAAAAAGCAAGAGAAACCACAAAGTTATAAAAAGCCATAAAGCTATAAAGCTAGTCGATCCTAATAAACGAAGAAAATTTGTTTTTATTATTCTACGTAACATTTGTGTAATATTACTATAATAGCAACACAGAGGGAGATTCTGTACTTTAAACATTAATAATTTTCATTTCATTTTATGTTAATGCATTTACTATCTTTTTCAAATTACAGAAATCTACTATAATGATAGCTATTTTGCAAATAATCGAGCAAAAACTAATGCAGTAATTAAGCATCAAGCAAACTTACGCGCTGCTAATCCGAACAACGCACGATCCAATATTAAAAACAAACTCACTTTAACAATCTTTTTACAAAAAGATTAATAGAAAATGCAAAGTATATATTGCGTCATTAAGGACATTATGTCACATATCATCTTCTAATTGTAAATATAAATACATAGTTAAAGTATCATAATTATATAAAATCGTATATATTCTCAATATAAAATTTATATGATATCTCAATGCCTTGAAATCGATTTATTTTCAGCATTTATATTTTATTTATTATTACGTAGTATTAAGATCCAAAAAGCAAGAGAAACCACAAAGTTATAAAAAGCCATAAAGCTATAAAGCTAGTCGATCCTAATAAACGAAGAAAATTTGTTTTTATTATTCTACGTAACATTTGTGTAATATTACTATAATAGCAACACAGAGGGAGATTCTGTGCTTTAAACATTAATAATTTTCATTTCATTTTATGTTAATGCATTTTTAGGAATTCTAAATAAAGATTCTTTGTCTTTTAACTTGTAACTGTCTTCTATCTATTATTCTCAATAAAATATAAGATACTTAATCTTCTCTTTTAGAATATTATCAAAATATCTTAGCTTTATTCTTAATTTCATAATAGATATAATTAAAATATTGTAAAAATAATATTTTTATGAAAAAAGAACAACTTTAGTGGTTCCTGAATTTCCAATTTTCAACATTTTTGCTACATTTTTTAATATTTAACTTCTCAAATATACTATTTCAAACGATTAGAGAATCACTCTTCTGACAAGAACAATATTAAATTTATGCCACATAAATACCAACAATTAAAAAAAAATTAAAATAAATATATAATAATTAAAAACTTTATAATAGACCAGACATAGCACGCATATTTGACGAATATTTAAAGTTATTTTTCTCAAAAACGAAGTCTCGTATAAAAAAAATATTATTCTACATTTTCGACTTATTTTTTTCATACAGAATCACCTCTTTCTTGCTTTGTATCATCAGTTCCGAGACACCCTATACATAATATAATGTATTATTAAAACATATTAAATACATAATATTATTAAAATTGCATAGTGCCCATGTATTGAAACCAATTTATTTTCCATTTCTATTTATTATAATTAAAGCGTATCAAAGCCTAAAAAACAACAACGAAAAGAACCATGAAGGTTATAACATGTAGATTGCAGATAGTAAATCAAGTCGACAAGCCTCAACAGAAATATGTTTTTTTTCTGCGTAATATTTGTGAAATGTATTATAGCGGTGCAGAGATTCTGTGGTTTAAATATCAATCACTCTCATTTCATTTCACGGTCTAATGCATTTTTAGAGATTTTAAATGAAGGTTCTTTGTCTCTTATAAATTATTACTTTTATATTAATAATTCAATAAAATGTAAAACTTAACTCTTTTAGGATATTATCAAAATATCCTGGCTTTTATTTCTTAATTATATGATATATATAAAATCGAGTTTTTGTTTTTAAAAGCCGAAACTCTCTCTCTCTCTCTCTCTCTCTCTCTCTCTCTCTCTCTCTCTACAATTAACAAAACACATACATATAACAAACATCATAAATTTTCCCAAAATGTCATCAAAAATGATGAGGAAATTATCGCAGCATGGCGCATACCCTATGCGTTCATAAGATCACTTGTGCAGAATGTTTCCTATTTTATATGTGAGATATTATCATTGTGTAAATGCATTATGCATATATGCAATATGATTATTCTTGTTTTTGTATGCAACGTTTTAATACGCAATAGTTTCTCTGCGCAAAAGTACATCCGTATTTCATTACTTGTGTATAATAAGACTTATAAGCAATTGTTGTTTTACATGCAATTGAAATGATCGATAATCTAGATTGTCAGTGAAACAATGTGGGCAAATGACTCTGTTGGCAATCAAGATTTTTTATAGACAAACAAAAATGATTCATCTTTTCGTTTAAAAAATAAATTGTATTACAAAATAATTATATATAAATGTATGAATAATAAATTGTTATAATTCTTGTAAATAATAATAACAGTAAAAAATCGTAATATATAAAATCATTC
>NW_021853595.1:695-797 GCF_003651465.1 Formica exsecta | reverse complement strand
TTGAGGTACAACGCTTCTCGACACACAGAGCTAAGATCGCTATATTACGCAAGTTTCTTTGTTCGGAACGACTTAGTTACGTACCTGTTAGTGAGATTTACC
>NW_021853595.1:0-204 GCF_003651465.1 Formica exsecta | reverse complement strand
ATGTACGCAAGTTTCCTTCGTTCGGAACGACTTAGTTACGTGCCTGTAAGCGAGATTTGACGAAAATTTTCATAACACATCAAGGAAGTAGAGGAACCACGTTTCTCGACACACAGACTTAAGATCGCTATGTACAGTAGTTTCCTTCCATCGGAACTACTTAGTTACTGGCCTGTAAGCGAGATATACCGAAAGTTTTCATAA
>NW_021853594.1:5263-6758 GCF_003651465.1 Formica exsecta | reverse complement strand
GGATCGGTGATGAAACGTCGCCGGTCTCCTCGAGATGACAAAAAAATAAATAGATATCCCTTAGTGGAATTTTTCGGCGGAAAACTAAAAGATACCGACTAGATAATAAAGTTCTTCTAACAAAATACCCAACAAACACAGCGGCACATAATGACAATAATTTTTTCTAACTTATTTAAAATATTTAATAAACACGGCAGCATCCACAGCAATAAAAATACTCATAAAAAAATAGAATCTTCTCTAACATGATCACGTGCGAAGGAACCCTCGAACCGATATCCAAACTCACCAATCGACGATCACTACGAGTAAAATACGAAAAGTAGGAGAAACACCCCGCCTAATGAGAACACTGACATAATTTTTAACTTATTAAAGTTGGAAGATCCCCACTTATGCGCAAGTCCAATTCGTTAAACCTTAGAGAGACCTTACTCCCACACAATTTTTCAAAGAAGAGCCGTTTAAAAGCGATAGATGAAATATATATAAATGAAGAACGAAGGATGTCAAAACTATAGTAGTACACGATTTGAAAACGTATACATCGGTTAAGAAGTATAGTGGGTTCTTCATAATTTTTGTGTGCCAAGTGTTCGACGGTGACCAGATTTTGTCACTCTGTCAATCTGTGAAAATGGAAATAAATAATTTCGAGGCAATATTAGACGAGTCGTCTGACGAAGATCACGCATTATCAGACGACAATGATTACAACAGCGATCAAAGCGAGGATCTCACGGAAATTGTTGAGAAGATAGTGCCTCATTCAGAAATTATTGCGTTGAACGGACGTACAAAATTTTGTGCCATATACTTTTATTATTCTACGGGTGGTGATTATGCTGTATGTGCTTCGTGTATAATAGCTATAGCAGACACTGACTATGGGTACATGTATGCTGTTCGGAAGCATGTGATTGAATTATACGAAGTGATAAGTGGTCGATCCTGCTCCAATTGCAGACAACCATTGTATCAGATAATGCCGTGCAACATATGCCCAATTTGTACGCAGTAAAACAAAAAAAAAAACAAAAAAAAACATGGAAAACGCCGAGCAGACTTCACGTGACCTGTTGGAGCTGTCGCATCAAGTCGCCATTTTGGGTGAGTATTTTGCATGGGCGCAGCGATGCGAAGAATTCATCAAACAGCTCGAGGAATGCAGTCGTATCAAGCGTTCGCGGCTCTCGATCGGAGTTCGGCAATCTTTGGTAGCCAGAATCGTACGACTCGAGGGTGCGAGGACTCGATTAGAGAGACGATTTATACATAGTGGTGGTAATTACAGTGGTGACAATACCGCGGAAAGACTCATTTGGCGGGAGATCGATACGGCGTTTGAGAGCCACATATTGACTGGTGCGGTTATAAATCATAATCACATCGAGCCTCGTCAATTTCTCAAGGATGCCAAAGACATTGTACTCGAACACGTGAAAAACGTGCTGAAAAAACACTTTAATGTGAAAATTAATACAGTGTTCAA
>NW_021853594.1:0-4215 GCF_003651465.1 Formica exsecta | reverse complement strand
TATAAATCATAATCATATCGAGCCTCGTCAATTTTTCGAGGATGCCAAAGACATTGTACTCGAACACGTGAAAAACGTGCTAAAAAAACACTTTAATGTGAAAATTAATACAGTGTTCAATAAAATGGTGAATTCGTGACGGGTGATAAACGCGCAAATAAAAGTATCAATACCAGAAACTATGAACTCTTTCGCACGTCCGATCTACACGAGTAGTACGAGCGACGCGTCGTCGAGCACACCCTTGCCTCGCTCGAAGAATTTCAAGAACGTGATAGCGGGTGGGCGTTGTTGCGAATCCTTGATTTAACTGTGAATATAAATAAATATAATCCTGATGTCACATAAAATTACCGCGGGCGATAATGATGAAGAGAACGGTAATCAACGTGCAATCCAAAGACAATGCGTGTTTCGCGCGGGCAGTGGTCGCCGCTCTATATCCAGCCGAAAGACACGTGGATCGGGAATCATCGTATCCTCATTACATGACAGTGCTGAATCTCCAAGACATTGAGTTTCCAGTGACTGTAAATCAAATCAAAAAATTCGAGCTTCTCAACGATATCTCTATAAATGTATATAGTATCGAGGAAGAGAACATTGTCCCGATACGTCTGAGTGAGCTAAAAAGAGACAAACACGTCAACTTGCTGTACGTGGAAGACAACAACGTTGGACATTTCGCGTGAATCAAGAATCTATCCAGGTTCGTGAGCTCGCAATTGAGCAAAAACAATCACAAGAAATATATCTGCTATCGGTACGTATATATTTAATAAAATATATTGCAGAAATAATTGAACATAAATAAAAATTATTTCTTTTTACAGATGTTTGCACTATTTTGGTTTGAACAACAAGTTACAGTTACATGCGGTGGACTGTCGAGAGATGAACGAGTGCGCTATCCGATTACCGAGCGATAAGGACAAGTGGCTCACGTTCAACAATTATAATCGGAAAGAGCGGCTTCCTTTCGTCGTGTACGCAGATCTGGAGTGCGTTTCGGAGAAGACGGAGGAAGAAAGAAACTACCAACATCATAAAGTATTTAGTATTGTTTGGTGCCATCAAAGAAAATACATCGTCCATGATCGCTACAATTTCCTCCAATAATTTGTAAACTTTTGTCGCTATGACTTGCTACAATCATATGAGGAAATTCCAGATACAGAACACTTTGTGTTTCAAATTCACAAGTAATTCTTACGACTCGTAAAAATCGGTCCAACGATTCGTCGTTTAGTTTGCTGTCTATAGGCAAGACATTATTCATCACCAAATTAAGAGGAGCAATTGTGTCGTCTAGAATTTTTTTATGTCTTGCCATATCGTCTTCAGTCAGCTTTTTTTTATTTTGGGAGTAATTAACAATGATGCAATCATCATTTTCGTCTGTATCCACATCAATAGCCTCAGTAATTGTTGTTTCTGTTAGCAAAACATTGCATTTGTTTTCTTGAACAACGCTTTTGTTTTCTATATTATTTTCGAGAGTATTTTTATTTCTAGACGCGTTTTCTTTAGCTTCCAGAATATATTTTGGATTTCTTATTGGCATATGTCTATTATGGCGACTGTCCAAAATTTCTGGTAGCATACATTCGTAATAGAAACGTAATAAAAAAGGCAACATCTTGTTCTCCCAAAAAATATTGTCTTTATTAACACGCACTATTTTCATGCTTTTTGGCGTCCATATAGCGAACATGCAATAATCTCGCTGCGTGATATTTAACTGACCTTGTATCTGATAGAAAAATCGGTGATTCCGATTCATTATATCGGGATTTTTTTTATCAAAGATGCCTTTTAGTTGAGGCAACGTTTCAATGGCCTGTTCTGCTGTTAAATGTTCAGCTGATAGAGGACATTTTATTTCTATCAGACCATCTTCATCTATAAGTCCGTCAGGAGAAGCACCTAAGCATGGATTTTTAATATCTATAAATAATCCGCAAGTTTTAATATCCTTCTTTAGTTTTACGATCATTTCTTGTCTCGCAATTTCTTCCCTCTCGCGACCATATTTCATAGCCGCGGCATCGATACAGGAAGGAAATAAAATATTCTTTACAGTCGCAGCGCAAGACGTTGTTGGTCTCATGCGACATATGGTGCCAAAATTAGACGCCGTTAACATTTCGTGTCTCAATATCTGCCATAATTCAGATTCGCATTGTCCTATTGTATCGCGTTCAATTTTTTTCCAATTTTGTCCGTTTTCCATCAACTTTTCAAAATGATTTTGCCGAAGTTGCTCGAATACATCAAACGGAAGATCTGGTTTTTGTGATTGCGGACCGTAATGACAATCTGTTCCTAACTCTCGTTTAAATTTTTTTTGCCTTCCATCTATTTGTCGAGATTCTCTGGTTCTTGCAATTTTTATTTGCCGTCGTTTTTCCAGATTCTCGATAACAGATGGAACATTCTTATGCATGTTTTGATGTATTTAGAACTGAACTTGTTGCGTATTATATTGTACGACTGCTCCTGCAATTCTAGCATTGTAAGAGCCTCGTTTTCCAAAGTTTATGCGTACCGATTTCTATTATATTGTACGACTGCTCCTGCAATTCTAGCATTGTAAGAGCCTCGTTTTTCTAAGTTAATGCGTTTTCCATCGATTTCTTTGCAGATTATCGAATTAAACGATTCTGCAGGATTGTTGGTTAAATTTAGCAACAAACTGTCGGAAAAAGCGCTTAGATATGTGACAGCACTGTCTATTTTTTGATATAGACCATGTAATTTGAGAAGCGGTACATAATTTTTCTCCATTTCATTATGTGCAGATACGCAGATACGACTGCGTTGCTGACATCGCTTATGTTCACCGAAAACATGGCTAGGAATGCTTAATATATCTTTTTGTAATTTTACAATGATACAATGATGAGGTTGTCTTTCTTCTCTTCGTAGAGCGGCTGCCTGTATTATCTCCTCTCGTATCTTTAAAATATTTTTTTTTACAACATTTCGTAGTTGTACAAAACCACGCTTTCTAGACGTTTTTAGCTGAGTCGTCTCTGCCACAGCTTTCAATTTTTTGCAAAAATTTCGGAGCAAATGATTAGTACATTCTATTTTTCTTACTGTCACCTTTTGTTCGCGATATGGTCTATTGTGAACGATAGCCTGATATACGCTGCTATCACCATCAGCAACTACTGTTTTATAAATTATTCCATGCATCTCGATGCTATTTTTGAAATCTTCTACAATAGCATCGCTTTCCATACTTGTGGAGCTTGCATTGCAATCAAAATTTTTATAGCATTTATGAACTCTTGATTCTATGCCATTTCGGTTTGCTATGTCGCATACCGTGCAAAATTTGTTGCGGATGCCGACAAAGAGAATTTTCCCTGTGCGGTAACCAATTATGGCACCAACACCGGAAAGTGAATCATAGGCGGTGCCGTATGATCTCTTCATCCAACTGCCATCTGCTGCAACGGTTATATACGGAATACCGTTGATAATTTCATTTCTTTCGAGAGCGAGTTGCTTTTCAATCTCGCCTGCCATTTTCATATTTTCCATGGCTGTTTTTTCAAAATCATCGACTAAATTTTCTCGATATTTTATGTATGTTTTTTCAGACATGCAAGAAATGTTCATGTCTGCATATAACTCTTCTAGCTGGGCATAACCAATTCCAATTGTAATAGTTCTAATTTGTCGCCTGCAAAGGAAAATGAAAGATATGAATATATAAACAAGTATTTTTTAAAAATATTTTAAAAATTACACACAGTCACGATAAAAAATATAACTTGATTTTGGGTGCAGTCCTTTATTTACTTTTTTTAATTATAAACATTTACATCAATTCCTTTAGTAAGTATAATTTTATGTGATTAGTCTTCCCTTCCACAGTAAACGCCTCTGGCATTATTTTATACGACCAGCTCACGATTTGACGCCTCTGGCATTATTTGTTGCGACCAGCTCACGGTTTGACGCCTCTGGCATTATTTGTTACGACCAGTTCACGATTTGACGCCTCTGGCATTTATTACTCAAGTAAATATTTCATGAGAAAGTGATTATATATGAATAATCAGTTTTCTAAATTTTATAATTTTTAATTAAAAATATGAAACTAAACAAAGGACTGCATTCTCTTACCACGATTTGTTTTTATGACTAAGAATTATTACAATGTATAAGAATAATAATTATTAGATCTCTAATTGGAATTAA
>NW_021853593.1:44265-45956 GCF_003651465.1 Formica exsecta | reverse complement strand
TATTTCCAATACTAAGAAAAATTATATTTAATAAATCGCAATATAGTTTAACTTGACACAGCCAGCCCTCAGCGGTTCCAAGACACAACAGGAGCCGAGGAACATATATAGTATGTCAAACGGGTAAAAACAAGTGACGCAACAGTCTTTCTAACGGTTGATAGGTACGGTCGCAAAAGTAATATATATGGCTCTATATGGAAATCATAACATAAATAAAATGATGTAAAAATAAGTATGAATACAAAAAACAAAAGTCGTATGAAAAAATAAAATAAGTATGTGTCTAATGATAAAAAGTAAAAACATTAATAATAACTAAGACTCTTACATATAGTGCACGCAGTTGTTGTCAAGATTATCAGAAAACAGCAGTATCAAAGCATAAAAAATTTAAATTATGTCAAATGTCAAATAAAGGCAGGAACAAAATAAAACAAAATAAATTAAACACATATGAGACGAATAAATAAAACCAGTGCACACCTGTATGTATCGCAAGATATATCGCAGACATAATTAAAACCAACAACAAACAAAAATAATAAAAAACAAAGAAAAACCAGCGGACATAGTTGTATAAAATAAAATGATATTACACTGTGTAATAAACCGCTTTCGCGAGGCGGTGACGGATAACTCGGTCGGGATCCGGGGCTTGTGAAAGGGTATCGAGAGACGAACGAAAGTATTGTGAGGTAAAATATAATTTATTGCGTGTTAATGTGTGTTGGTACAGTGTGAGTGTATGCGTATAAACGAGGTATGTGAGTGGCGTGTGTATATGTGTGCGTGTGAGACGATAGGCGAGTGAGTACGTGCGCGGATGTGTAAAAGTATCGAATATCTGTATGTAATGCGATTAGCGGTATGTGCATAACAATATTATAATCGTGTGTGGGTATACGGATGCACAGCGGTGCGGTTGTGTCGGATGCGATGCATATACTGCAACGTACGTGTGCACGGCGCGGGCGATATTTCGGCGGTTCGATTAACTATCGATTATGGCTCGCGGGCCGTGATTTCGGCATAGGCCGTTAGTTACCGGGCGGTAATTTCGGTCGGTCCGGTGGGCAGTCCCTCGGCGCATACGTATTGATTGCGGCTATCGCGGTAGGGATGTGGATCATCCCTCGGCGCGGGACTTAGCGCGCCGTATCAATGGCGAGTCCGGATGTCGCAATGGCGGTCGGGCCGTATTAGATAAGCGCGTCTTGTGCGTTCTGTATTAATTCGGGATGGTCTTTCCCCGTGGAATTCGGGAGTGTAACAGTCGACGAGAACACCCGTCGATGGCAGGGAACTCCCCACCACTAAAAGATCGCCGTTGCACGCAGGTGGTCGGATTGTTTCGAGGTGTCGAGTACTCTCGACGGGGACGAGTACGCTCGTTCCCGTTTGCCTCTTTTAACAGATTTCGGACGGATTGCTCTCGGAGATGCCGCAAACTCTCGGCGGAGACTGAGTGCTCTCAACCCCGTTTTCTTTCTCTCTGAGCGGTTAAGGATCTAGGCGGTTTCCAGGCGTCTTACCGACTCTGGCGGTGCGGAAGATCTGGTCTCGATAGTCAGAAACGCGCTCTATTTATACCGGTTTTCGGCGCGCGCGTCTGCGTAATTCGCCTATTGTTCTAACGGTATCTGGTTTATCGTTGAACCGGCGCGCGCGACTCGGGTATTTTCGGTAAC
>NW_021853593.1:37453-39554 GCF_003651465.1 Formica exsecta | reverse complement strand
GAGGTGTCGAGAACTCTCGACGGGGACGAGTACGCCCGTTCCCGTTTGCCTCTCTTTAAAGGTTTCGGACGGATCGCTCTCGGAGATGCCGCAAACTCTCGGCGGAGGCTGAGTACTCCCAACCCCGTTTTCTTTCTCTCTGAGCGTTCTAGGATCTAGGCGGTTTCCAGGCGTCTTACCGACTCTGGCGGTGCGGAAGATCTGGTCCTGATGTTCAGAAACGCGCTCTATTTATACCGGTTTTTGGCGCGCGCGTCTGCGTAATTCGCCTATTGTTCTAACGGTATCTGGTTTATCGTTGAACCGGCGCGCGCGACTCGGGTATTTTCGGTAACGGTCGGGCGGTTATCCGAGCGCGTCGTCGGCTCTCGATGTTTTCGCGCGCCTAATGGCGGTTAGATGTTTACGCGTTTCTGTTGTTATTTAAAAGTGGGCGCTCAGCGCCTCCGCATTTGCCCGACCGGTGTTCGTCGGGCGGCGGACTTCCGGCGGATCGGCGGCCGGGTACGGTTTAGTAACGATGGGGAATGCATCGTTACAACTGTGACGTCCTAGCCGCACGTCTAATTTGTAAATAAACATTAAATTTATTGTTAACGCACCCATAAGAGGTGAAAGGAATAAAATCTAAAGAGAATTGTTCATTCATATAGAGAGTAATATTAAATGTAGTATACATATTTGCGAATCACCCCGAATATAACCAACGCTCAAGCGCTCTAGCTGGTGACATAAAAATATCCGTACCACATAGACTATAAGAATAATTAAAAAGTAATAATTTTATATTTGCATTTGAAACTACACAGTCAGTCTGTTTGAGATTGCATTAAATTACATTTAAATTAATTTCTTCTTACCGACCGAGCTTTTATTTGGACTTTTTGTATAATTTGTGATCGTGTTAATTATTTTGTTATAATTAAAAAACGTGAATTGTACTCGCGAGATTTATTTTCCGCGAACCTAAAGATCCTCGCACACTTTTCCAATTTCGCCTCGCTCTCGATCACAGTCAGATTAACAATCTGAATGTTGCAAATTAATACATATATACACATACAGGATGTTAGAAAAGTCTGAAAACGGTCAAATATCTCGTAAACAATGCATTTTAGAAAAAAATGTTTCAGACAAAAGTTGTACGGTTTCGAGGGAGACATAAGGTGGTGTCATTAATTTGACCTTGAAATAAATTGTCGTGTCAATAGGCATCACTTACCGACGTGTTGCTGAGCGTGAATAAGAAGTGAACCGGCGGCTTCGATGATGGCAGGCTGCAATTTGCCCTCAACATGTCTCCTATATCGTAGCGCTCGCGTTTCAATACAATAACAGGTCTCCCACCGGGCAGAGCTGAAACATAATAATTTTGCGGGACTCTCTTATAGTTATTGTCAACGAAATCTGTGAAAGTCCGGCCGTGCAGGGCGGCGAATGCCGTAATCGTCATATGCGTGAAGTTAGCACTGACATTTTATAAAAAAAAATTGTGCTGTGTTGTGCTAGGCTTGTGCTACACTCTGCCGCAAAAGTTAATCAGATATCTAAAAAAACAAAGCGTTAAATTACAAAAATCATTTTTTTGCCAGCACCGTCATTTTGTTTTATCAACAAAATAAAAATTGTACTGGATACAGATTTAACTAATGTACATTGTGCCGCAAAACTTATACCCACATTTCTTCCCGTTCCAGAAAAAAAATTAAAATGTCAATATTGTCAGATGCAAAACTTCGTATATTGTCCGCGGCGACGAAGTGTCGAGTTTTAATGCTTTAAGACGAGCAACAAATTCAGTCTCTTATATATTTCGATAGTATATCGTCCACAGATTATTTTAATACCAAAAACATGCGACAAACAATTCTTTTAGTTAATTTTCCTTATGATACTGCGCACCGTATAGAGTCTGCGGAGAAAAAGTTTCGAGTTTTAATACTTTAAGACGAGCTACAAATTCAATCTCTTATATATCTCGATAGTATATCGTCCACAGATTATTCTAATACCAAAAACATGCGACAAACAATTCTTTTAGTTTGTAACGGCAGGGCCGTTACTACGACCGGTGTATAAGCGCCAAAAATATATATATATA
>NW_021853593.1:29896-37252 GCF_003651465.1 Formica exsecta | reverse complement strand
CCGCAATTTACACCCGCGCGACGGAGAGAACGAGTCGGCGGCCGCGTTTATCGCTCAGCCGCGAGACGGTAGGAAAAGTCGTCGCAATATATATATATATATATCTACACGAGCATGGCTTATTCCACCCAGCACTACCTATCCTGCTAACGCCATCTCTCTCGTCTACCGCTATCTCTCTCGGCACGCACTCTCTCTCTCTCAGCACGCTCTATCTCTCTCTCTCGGTGTCCCCACGCGGTACCGACTCCCACCGCCGGACCGACGGCGCACAGTGGGGGACGCCGGCCGGGTATATCCGGCCGCGCCTCCCACCGCCGGACCGACGGCGCACAGTGGGGGACGCCGGCCGGGTATATAAGCCCGGCCGGCCGAGACATCGAGACCAGATCCTGTCCTGCCATCCAGCTCCTGACACCGATCTAACCACTACCTACCAGTGATGCCAGAATTGAGACGCGAGCAACACGACTCCGTAATGGAGGGGATACACACACAAGCTTGAACTGTGTATATGTAATGCGCAGAACGCTCTCAATTATGATAATTTATTGCTTATCAATTATCATAATTGATCATGAATGCAATATTTAAATTTTTTTCTAATTGTAAAAAAAATTTATTAAGTATGTACCAAAGAAAATAAACAATGAAAGCGCAAAGTATGTGCAAAAACGCGAGCTGTGTTGCCACAGAACGATAGCCTGGCTGCTACGCACACAATCAGAGAAGCTTGTATGTATACCGGCAGGAATGGTATCCAGCGTTAGATGTGTGTGTACGTATAGGACAACCGAAAGTCATACGCACATATACGTAACACGAATATACGTATGTATAATTTTCGGTTGTCTTACACGTACGCACACATCTAACGCCGGACATCATTCCTGCCGGTACATGTACATACTAGAGATGGACGATGTTGAAAAAAAGAATCGATTATATAATAATCGATTATGAGAATAATTGATATCAAGAAATCGATTATTAAGAAAAATAATTGTGTATAATCGATTTTTTCAACTGATTATTTAAAAAATGACACATAAAGGATTTTTATTGTTTTCAAATGATTAATCTGTTTAATTTGGGTATATTCACACTTATTATTGTAATAATTCACATTTTATATAATACATATTATTATTTAAAAAATTCATCATTTCATTTGGCTAACTGAAATATTTATGCCGATGACGTGTTATTTTTTTCCTCGGTTTATCCATAGCCGTGAAAGAGGACAGTACTGGTATCTGTAATATAAATCAAAACATGTTTAATAAACAAACACAAGTTTAAATAAACAAACACATATAATTGAGTAAAGCATACTGTACCTCACCATCTCAAAATAAATGAAAGGAAAAAATGGAAAAGAATTAGGAATCAGGTCAAATGGAAATACATATCATTTATTTCCATTCAAGTTTACAGGCAATTTCCACCTTACAGTAGGCAAAATAGATTGCTTAGGCTTAAAGTTGAGGATCCCAATTTTAAATCTAAGCAACTTATTTTGTATATCATAAGGCACAAATTGTCTATATATGCTAAGTTATAGTAGTGGTCCAATATCGACTATCTTCCCCTACTATAAAAGGAATTGAGGCAGTCAGTGCAAAGTTGCTAGCATAATTATGCGAGCCCCCAATCTTTTTCGGATAATGACCCCAGGAATAGCAGCATATTCAATCGCTTACCCGACAATCTGTTGCGTCGTTCTGTTTTCAGTGCCCCAACCTTCGAAAACAAACGCTCCGATGGTACTGAGGTGGCGATGATATTTAAGTGCTTAACTGCTAAAATATACAGTGTCGGGAACGCGTTTTTTACACTGTACCAATATTGAATTGGACTTGCTTGTCTCGGAATAACGGGCTGGTTAAGATACTGACGTAATTCGAGGTGAAGTTCTGAAGGATCGTTTGACTGCATATCGTTGGCAATCAAATTGTCGTGAAACTCCCATATGCTTTGTACAGTAAAGCTTTCCGAAGGTTTCGAGGTCGGCGGAACACTTATCTTGGGATCACAATTAGCCGATTTCATCATTTTATTTATATCCGCAATAGCTGTTACTGCCGTCATTGCAGATCGAAAATGGATTTTTTTTAAACGCGGATCAAGAATTGTCGACATTGCCAATAATTTGCACGTCTCGATTCCCTCAAACTTTTCCTGAACTTTAGCTATAATTTTCATTTTCATATTTTCTCCAATTTTTGTCACGGGTATGCAGCAGTTCAACGCATTCTCCATGCATCGAATTATTGGGATAGCCATACTGCCTGTTGGATACGTTTCGCCGCTGATTTCGGTAATAACATTTTCAATTGGTCGTAAAACTACGCAATCTTCAAGGACTTGCATTTGCTCCCGCGTTAACATTTCTGGGGCAGTCGGGCATTTCATAAGAACCGGATAAATATATTCGCGGAGTTCAAGGAATCTTTCGATCATATAAAATGACGAGTTCCAACGCGTAGGTACATCTTGCTTCAACTTCAAAGCCGTGCCCTCTGTCTTTCCGTTACAAATTTGAAGCCGCTTCAATTCATCGGCTGCAACGACGCTCCTTTTCGTTATCGCCACTATGCTATGTACGCGAGCAAACGTATTCTCGACTTCTGGTAAAGTTTTCATGACGCTCGGTACCACATGGGATAGGACGCGCGCGAAACACGGTATGTGCTTCGAAGCACCAAATGTGTCGATCGCTGCCTTTTTAATATTCGCGCCGCAATCGGTAACTATCGCCGTAACATCGGATGTTTCTATACCGAACGATTCGAGACAATCCCGTAAATTTCGCAATATATAATCCGCGGTGTGACGCTCGCTCAGTGGTAATACACCCAAACAACTGTTCTTTATCTCGAGCTTTGGTGTCAAGTAATGATTGGTGATTCCAAGATAACTTTGATTACTTGTATCTGTCCATATGTCGCATATTAACGTGTAAGTAGTACCGACGGCAAGATTTTTCCGAAACGCGTTCTTCATCTCATGATACCTTAACTCTATTTCTTTTGTGATGGATTTTCGATTAGGAACCTTATAGAGCGGGGCCGTTGTCTTCATGAGCGCTCTAAATCCTTTGTTTTCTACGGTCGATAGAGGACAGTTGTCCGCGGCGATCATGAAAAAAATCGCGTTGGTTATCTTGGCAGCAGCTGAACCTCCACCTACAACATATAATTATTATAAGTAAAAATAAGTAGAAAGTAGATAAATGCAATCTAAATACAATATATAAAGAAAAAGGTAAAGTATATACATTGTCGAACATTTAAAGAAGTTGCAATCTCCTCTTAAAGAACATGGAGCGCACAATTATAAATGTATATGATCATATATACAAATAACCTTACTTTTAAATGAACTCATTCTCTGGAACGCTTTGTCGATTTTCTCCGATTTCGCCTGCGTCTGTACTTTTGGCAGACGTTGTATTTTTGGTGATGGGTCGTCAACATCTTCTGAAAAGTCATTTCCCTCTGTACACTTGGCACGTTTCAAAGGATTTGCACATGGTACATGCATCCGATGAGAATGCCTTAGGTGCTGCATCATATTGGTTGTGTTGCCTTTGTGCTTGATTTTTTTCAAACAAATATTGCACCGTGCCGATGTACAATCTATCTTTATATTCTGCCATACTTCGCTCTTTGTAGCTTTGCCTGTATCTTTCGTAGATTTCCTGTGAGAATCCAATAAGAAATACGTAAATAAAAATATTGCCCAATTCAAGACTGGAATAAGTCAATAACAATTACTTTTGTAGAATGTATCATATAAATAAATCTCATTTTAAATCGAAAAATAGATCGATCATAATTTAATAAGTCGAATAACATACTGAGATTTTCCGACATCAAGAATCGAACAAGATGGATGTGTAGCTTCGGCTCATTCGGTGTTTGCATTAGATGAACTTGAGGACGCTATAGAATCCATCTCAAACTCCGAATCCTTAAGAGGTAAGAGGTTAGAATTTGCTTAAGTTCATATGCCGTCATTTATTTTGTACAAGGAAACTCTTAATTATTATGATATTTGTGAGATCCTTACCTTTCCAGTACTACACGTTGACATTTATGACAATATTATAGTTACTTATGACAAAATTTCACGTGCTCAATCGCTCAACAATTCAATGTAAATTTGCGCGTTGCGTGGGATTTGGGATAACAGATACGCAGATAGCACGATTGCAGCCGCAAGCCGCAAACGCAAACAGCACGGCAGCGCGCCAGCGCGGTGGTATGGTAATGTTTAAGACAGTTTTTTGCAGGGATGCGCAGTCTATCTCTATAAGTCTATAGTCTATGGGCAGCTCTTGAGCACGACGCCGGACGTCGCCGCGGCCGGGAAATAAAAATCGAATAATCGATTAATCGATGTCCGAAACAATCGAATAAAAATAATCGATGTCCGAAACAATCGGATAAAAATAATCGATTTCGACAAAAAAATAATCGATTATTGTTACAATCGATTATAATCGCCTATCTCTAGTACATACATGTGTTGCGCAAAACGCTCGGCATTTGTCTGATACAGTAAAAACGCTCGGCATTTGTCGGATGACTCGGATACAGTTAAGACGGAATATATCGAAAAGCTTGTGTGTCGTGTGCTGCGTATACGTCTTATTGCGGGCATTAGAAATAAATTAAATTCTGGTTGATGCCTTAGTACTTAAAGATTAATACTTAAAGATACTTTAGTACTTTGTGCAAATCGTATATAGTGTCGTAATACTTTTAGCAAGTTTTTAAGAAGAATCAATATATTCTCTTTGTGCAATAAATTAGTGGTAATGGCCGACAATGAGACAACAGATATTTTAAAAAGTTGGGGTTTTGAAGACAACTTTATTCAACATTTTAAAAGTAAGTATTATCATTATACAATAAGATTATTTTATATATTTATTCACATTTTTATCTTATATATAATTATATATTAATATTCAAAGTTTTACTTGTTCATTTTTTACTTTTGAATAAAGTGAGTTTTCTTGATTTATTTGTTTTTTGTTATATAGGAGAGGGAATTGATAAAATATTATTGAAACGCCTAACACCTGACTTAATAAAAGAATTAATTCCAAATATTGGTTTGAGGATGCGCTTTACAATGAAACCGAAAGAAAATTTTGGAACCTCTAATAATGTAATTATTTTTTTAATTTTAGATTATTATATTTTTTAATTTTAATTTTATTTTTATTTCTTTAAAATTACATGTTGTAATAAACAATTTTTATAAAGATTAAAATAAAAAGTTAATGAAGAGTGTTTATCATAATTATGCAATAATTTAATTTAAGAAAATAATTGTTCTGATACTAATGCTTTTATTATTTTTTTATCGTTTTAATTACATTTTTTATTTTATTTTATCTTTCTTTTATTAACGCGATAAATCGAAAATATAATTTAATATTGCAATAATATTTCCTTAATTAATATTTTTTACTCATAATATGCATGTTTAATTTTTTATTTAAAACATTAAATTAAGATAATTGTCTCTTTATTTAACTTGAAATATTATAAAAATATATTTGTTACGTCCTGCCGACTCCACGATTCCTTCCTTCCGCGAAATTGCGGCAAGGATCGTCGATTGGCAATAAAAATAAGTCTTTCGGTAAATAGACACGATTCCTTCCTTCCGCGAAATTGCGGCAAGGATCGTCGATTGGCAATAAAAATAAGTCTTTCGGTAAATAGAACATCTTGCACCACATAACGTTTTAAACCTTAAACATTTCATCATTTATCAGTAAATATACCTATGAGTAACTGCGAGAAAAACAAAAAGATATTAGGCCGATCAATAGATATTCCATATATAGACTTTCCAGCGAAGAGACGATGAAATCAACTTACGAAATATCGAACAAAATAACCGCATCATCATCGATAGAAATCATAGACTTTTGCTATTCACCTCAAAATCACGTGTGCAAGGGTCCATCGGAAAATGTTCACCTTCGACCAATCGACGAACTATAAAAAGGGAGCCCGCGAGACTCCATCATCTCAGTTTTCATCAGAATCACCCGGTTGACGGTAAGTCATTCAACAAGTCAATCTACAAGTCGATTAGTTAGTCCGTTCTCAGTGCAGTTATTAAAAGTCATTTACATCGCGAACTGTGACCAGTGTCTTGTTCAACGGCATCTCTCTCGACCACGAACGACAATCTCCGAGTTAAGCTGCCCGTCCGTCTTCTACTTAAAAAGAGTAAGTCGCTATCAACCAATTTTTTTCTTTACGCGAATTCCAACTAGGAATTATCACTTATAATTTTCTATAGTGAAAAAGATCACCTTGCGTATTTCGATCAAGCGACTTCATTCGCGAGCCAAGTACATACATCGAGTTTATCGCAGGACTCGGAGGGCGTTGGCGCAAGCTGACTCAAAAACGATTAGAACAGCTAACCAATATATCGCTAAAATCAACCATAATTTAATCAAAGCGAATAAAATTGTTAGAATAATTAATAGAATTAAACCCGAATTGGATTACATAGACAAGGCAATCCAAGAATTTATCGATGAGCTTCCTGACTTGGAAGCAGCATCGTCCTACCAAGATTAACATAATTTATAAATCTCCATATCTCCTTCGTTCAACAACCCATTTCCTCACTGACCTACTTTTACACTATGTTTTTATTTTTTTCGAAAAATAATAGAAGATATTGTATTTACCAGCCAGAATTCTAATCTTAACGATAGAGCCTTTCCCAACTCAGTCTGGCTGATGTCCCCCGAACCATTGTAACACCCGCGGAGCGATAAGCTCAACCACACACAAACACTCACACTCACACGATAAATGTTATCACTTTCTACAAATATATATATCATGTATTCGAACTTTTTATTTTTCTAATGAATAAAATTATATTTTATTTAACTACTTAAACAATTCTTAACCCCTCTCTCGTTCCCAGTACGAAGATCGCACTAGGTCCCATCCCGCGTAAAAGGGATTAAATTCCCTGACCGAAAAGGGACCACCGAGCGAACATCTGAATAAACAGCGTAATAGCGATCCGAATGGTCGTTTTCAAACCTAAGAGTTCGTTCGACCCGATTCTTACGCCGCAAGGCGCCTGATTTCGGGATAATTAAGATAGTTGTTGCGCCCTTCCATCGACTCATCTCTTTTCGAGTCTGGACGTAACAATATTAAACAAACAATATTTTTAAAATATATAATTGGTATATTTTAAATTTGATTGTAGAAGTGTTTAATTCTTTCTTACATTGAAAAAAATCTTGTTTTATTTTTGTACAAAATTGTAATATTTTATATAATGAAATTATTA
>NW_021853593.1:18190-25219 GCF_003651465.1 Formica exsecta | reverse complement strand
TAATGAAACTATTATATATAATTATAATAATTTTACACATTATAAACTTTTATACATTTTATAAAATTTATTTACATTGTTTTACTATGTTTTTATTATTATTTATACTTTATAAATATTTATAGGAAGAACAACACAATAGTACCGATACGGTGAGCTCAACTTCATCTTCCGATTCAGAGAAAGAAAATGATGATGTCAATGTTTTGAAGAGGCAAAAATTTTTGGTTGGAAAAGAAATGTATAGAAGACTTCAACGGCCTACTGTTCGTGAAATATTGAAACAAAATGAACAAGGTCGCTTAGTATTACGAAGTTATTCTCAAAATAAAAAGCTTACAAAACATTCCCGAAATATTCTAATTGAATTAATAGTATCGCATCTTCTAAATTCAGTTAATGGATAAGTTGAATATCTTACATTTCAATAGTTGAATATTTAGAGAATAGATGAATATAGAGACAGCTAAAATATATTTTAATTATTTTAATGATTATTCTAAATATTTAAAAATATAATTTTGTCGACAGTCCGGTTAATAAACATGATTTTCTACATCTTGCGCGAGGTATAGTAGAAATATTTCCGACAGAAGATATAAATTTGTATTATGTTGCGCCGACACCTAAAAAAGAGTCTAAAAATCTAAAATCTATATCTGTAAGAGGCAAACTCGTAGACAAATACCGAAATAAACTTCGACAAAGTAAACGTATACTTATAGAGAATTCTACAAGTTCTACAGATCAAGAAAGCGGATCATGTAACGAGAGTATGCACTTATTATTTCCTTATTTTTTACGTATTTTCTTATTTTTTATTCATTATATGTATTGTATAATTTCATTTTTAGTTAATGAAGTATTGGAAACGTCTATTAATTGGTTGGAAAATAATCAAAAACCATGGGACGTAGTTCTGAGTCATTGGAAAGCTACAATTTCTATTCGTCTAAATGATATTCAAAAAAACAATAGCAAGACAATTTCTGACATATTTACAAAATGGCCAATTTTATGTCATCCCATGGGCTGGTTATTAATACGTGAGGATTTTAAATATCTAAAATTGTGTGCAGATGATGCTATTAGTCAATGGCAGCCAGTTTTTCCAAAATTTGCAAACAATTTGTCCTCTTGAAAAAAAGAAAAGTTTACGAACACAAGAACTGTCAGTAAAATTGGAAAGTGATCAAAACGATGGTATTACACAATATTATTTTACAAAATTAATATATTTCATATAATTTCTCATGAGTAATTTTTATTATGTTTTTGAAAATAGAACTTAAAGCTATTGCGCAATTGTGCGCATTATCTTATATAATTCTTCCAAGGGGACAGGTTAGAACAAGAAAGGACATTGGAAACTATCCATGATTGAATGTGAAGAGAGTCTTGTTATACATGTTAAAGTATGATTTAAATTTTTGTTTAGATAAATAATAAATTTTTAGTTTACAGATTTACTTATTACAGATATTATTATGATTTCAGAACGCTGGAGATATAAGTAATATTCAACAAAAACGAATTGATACGATGTTTGAGAGTCTTGTTATACATGTTAAAGTATGATTAAATTTTTGTTTAGATAAATAATAAATTTTTAATTTACAGATTTACTTATTACAGATATTATTATGATTTCAGAACGCTGGAGATATAAGTAATATTCAACAAAAACGAATTGATACGATGTTTGAAATGAATTTATCGCTTCAACCATACATACTTGTCGTTGGATATACCTTGGATAAAATAACATCGTTTTTTATATCAGTAGATAAAGTCTTGTACAAAGTATCATCGGCGTTTGAAGCAATTGATACTTGTTTCAAAATTTTGCATGTGCTAAATGCTACATATTCTGCAGCAAGTGATCATATTTGGCTATTAATTCAACGTGAGTTATATAACTTTACAACAAAAGATGATAAGTGTCCATCATATATTATACAGATAATAACTGCATTAAAAAATATCTCAAAATAAGTTTATGTTATAATATTGTACTTAGTTATAATCTTTCAACTGCTATAATTTAATCTTAGTTCTTTTGTATTATATTGTTCTATGATCTAGCAGTTATGGTAGATGGCGATAGTTGTGTGACGCGTTTCCCTGTGCGCATGTGTCGTTAATCGCCTTAGGGAGTTTTCTTTTTCTTTCTTTCTACACACACACATCTTGTTAGTTGTTCAGTTTAGTTCCGTTAGTATTTGTGTAATACCCTTAAGGGTGCTGCTTGTAATATTGATATATATTATTCTGTGCATTAATTAATCTCTCTCTGATTATATAGTAAAGGTCTTATAAATATTCTGCTTTGTTCAATAAACCCAGGAAATGTTTATTATTATAACCATTATAATTTGTAATAGGTTATGGGCCCAGCACGCTTCCGCTGCGTGCAATTTTATTAAGCAGAATAGTGAATTGTCTGCGCAGTTGTATCTCGAGTCAATACAGTGATATTTCGAGACGAGCATACGTCTGTAAAAGTAGCTCGATTCATGACAATTTCAGTAAGAGAGAAAGAAAGGAAGCAGTTGAAAGATTACAAAGTAAAATCAGACAAAAATGGCAACGTCTAGTAATGAACTTGCTATTATTAAGAAATTGTCGGGACAGGACAACTTTTCAGTCTGGAAATTTTAATTAATGCTTATAATGCAAGAAAAAGGATTTGATGGTGTCCTTGATGGAACTGAGCTTAGGCCGATTGAGCAAGAACAACTGGATAACTGGCTGAGAAAAGACAAAGGCGCAAGAAGATTAATTGGCTTAACAGTCGAGGAAAATGTGATTAATCTCATCATGGGATGTGATTCTGCAAATGAGATGTGGGAGACAATTCTAGGACTCTATAAAAAGAAGTCGGGTCAAAGAATTGTAAGTCTATATAGACAGCTGCATAATTCGAGGATGACTGCGGACATGTCAATGACTGACTACATCGGAAACACCAAGAAGACGCTTAGTGCGTTGAAAGCGGCAGGAGGTAAGATCGAGGATCTGAATGTGATTGCGATTATCCTGGATGGCTTGCCGTCGAGTTTCGTTCATTTCTGTACTACATGGGATAATAGACCTGATGTAGATCAGACGCTTGACAGGTTGTATAATGCGCTAATGAATGCTGACGAGCGTTTACAGAAACATGATGATGTAATGGCTTTAGCAGCGTCAAGGTCAACAAAACCCAGGAATTTTGAGCCTAAGGAAACAAAGAACAAATCAAAGGTTAGCAATAATACAAAATTTGTTAGTAAATGCCATAACCAGGACATAAGAAAGCAGATTGCTTTCTATTTAAGAAAACAGAAAACAAATTAAAGTCAAAAGACGACAAGAATCAAGGTATAACTTTTCTATGTAATTCTGGTGAAGCAAACACAGTTATGAGTTCACAGGATTGGATAGCAGACAGTGGAGCAAGCTACCATATGGCATTTGATCGAAAAATGTTCTGCTCGATGGAAGAAGAAGAAACTCATGAGACAATTGGTCTAGCAGATAATAAAAGACTATCAGTTAAAGGAATCGGTCAAGTAAAAGTTGAAGCCTGGGTAAATGACCAGTGGAAGACCGTAACTATTAAATGACCAGTTGAAGACTGTAACTATTAGTGATGTTCGCTGGATACCAGAATTAGGTAAAAATTTATTTAGTTTTAAAGCCGCAACAAATCACAATTTTGAGATAATAACAAGTAAGCAGCAGATTAAGATAATTAAAGATAAACAAGTATATGCTTATGGATTCTGGGACCGCAATATATACAAAATGAAATTTAGACCAGTGTGGCCATCACAAGCGTGTATAGCTCAAAAAAGTCACTAAAGCTACTGCATGAAAGAATGGGCCATGCAAGTGTTGACACATTACGTAAAATGATCAAAAATAATTCAGTCACTGGTATAGAGCTTAACGATGAAACAACTTTCTTCTGTGAAGCATGCCAGTATAGTAAACAGGCAAGAAGATCAGTGATTCCAAAGGATGTAAAACCAAGAGAGATTACACATACGGATGTATGCGGCCCGATCGAAGAAGTAGCACTGAATGCTGGTAGATACTTCATGGTTTTGAAGGACGATGCAACTGACTTTCGAACGGTGTATATACTACGCAATAAAGAAGAGGTCAACAAATAATCGAATACTGCAATATGGTTAAAACAAAATTCGGTTCAGAGATCAAGATAATTAAATCAGACAACGGTCGCGAATTTGTCAATGAATTCCTGCTCGGACAATTTAAGAAAAGATGAATTATACACGAAACAACAGCACCGCATAATCCCGATCAAACTGGGAAGGCAGAACGAGAAATTAGAACGTTGATGGAAAGTGCATGTTCAATGTTGTTCGCAAGAAAGGTACCGAAATATTTGTGGAATGAGGCTGTCTTGACGGCAGCTCAAGTTTTGAATCGAATTACTACTGTGAGAAGCGGAAACAGTACACCTTTTGAACTATGGCATAAGAAAAAACCAGATATTTCAAACATTCATGTGTTTGGTTCAGTATGTTATTCGCAGGTGCCGAAAGTACTATGACGTAAACTAGACAAAAAGGCAGTTCAACGAATTTTTGTTGGGTACCAAGGAGAGTCAAATAATTATAAACTATTTGATCCCGAAACACGCAAGTTTACGCATGCAACAAATGTAAAATTTGATGATGAAGAAGTTGGGAACTTCGAATTTGCTACTGTTACAGTGGGAGATAATATGACTCCTGGGAATGAAAAATCAATGGATCCAACCAACGACAAAAACGATAATGAACAAGATGAAGACTCATTGGAAAAGGAAGAACTCGAACAAAAAAAACGAGATATAAGAACACGTATGAGGCCACGTGAAATGTTAAAACCACCGACGAGGTTTAGTTACGCGTTATTGGCAATTGATGAGCCGCGAACTTATGCTGAAGCAATATCAGGTTCAGAGGCAGAGCAATGGAAGAAGGCGATCAATGAGGAAGTAGAATCGCATATCAAGAACTGCATGTGGTGTGAAGAGGAAATGCCTGTGAACCGAAAAGCTATCGATTGTCGATGGGTGTTTAAATTAAAACAGACGCCAGGTGAAGAAGATCGCTTCAAAGCACGCTTAGTTGCTCGAGGATTTACTCAGCGTAAGGGTATAGATTACGAAGAAGTATACGCGCCAGTGGCCCGATCGGAAAGTTGCAGAGTTTTATTTGCCAAGGCAGCAAAAGAAAACCTCGAAATGATGCAGTTTGATATTAAAACTGCTCTCTTGTATGGTGAACTGCAAGAAGATATTTGGATCAAATTACCAGATGGACCATGGCCGAAAGGACATCGTGTAAAGTTGCAAAAAAAGTTTATATGGATTAAAACAATCACCGAATTGTTGGAATCGAAAATTCGATGAAGTACTCCTGAGTTTTTCCATGGAGAGGTCAAGCGCGGATGACTGTATTTACATCGGACGCAGAGGCAAGCACTTAATTTACTTGGCACTGTATGTTGACGATGGACTGGTCATAAGCGATTCAATGGAAATCTTGACTCAATTTTTAAACGATCTTAAAGAAGCCTTCGAAATCAAGATCAAGAAACCGCAATTCTTTGTAGGTTTTGAAATCGAACGAGATCGAGAAAAAAGGATGATTAAACTTCACCAAAGTTCTTATATTGAAAAATTAATCGAAAGGTTTCGAATGGAAGATGCAAAACCTTCATTATTACCAGTAGACTCATCTATCAAATTATCAAAGAAAATGTGTCCACACAGTAATGAAGAAAAGGAAGAGATGCGGCACAAATCTTATAAGGAGCTACTGGGGTCCTTACAGTTTGCAGCTAATATGACACGACCAGATATAGCGTCTGGCGTAAATTTATTAAGTCGATTCAAGGAAAATCCAGGTCTTCAACATTGGAAAGCAGCCAAACAAATCATTCGATATTTGAAAGGTACAATCGAACAAGGGATTATTTACAACAGATCGAATGAAGACGAAATGAACTTGAAAGGCTATTCTGACGCGAATTGGGCGGGCGATCAGGATGATCGCAAATCAACGAGTGGCTACAATATGATAATGTGCGGTTCACTGTATAGGTTTACGGATGAAGGTTGAAGTGTACAGAAGAAAAGTGAATACACGAGACGTACATTCAAGTCGCTCTATCTCGGAAACTGTGGGTAATAGGACATATATCCATATGAACATTTTTGCTTAAAATGACCGATACGATCACCTCCCAGAATATTGACCTTTCCTCCTGGAACACCCTGTATAGTAAGGGTCTTATAAATATTCTGCTTTGTTCAATAAACCCAGGAAGTGTTTATTATTATAACCATTATAATTTGTAATAGTTTATTCAAACAAAGTTTTAAACAGGTCTATATTTTAATATATATAATCTATAAATCGCGATTACACAATTAGTTAATAATATTTTTTATGTACAAGTATTCATTGTCGGTTTATTTACTTTCATAAATAGAATTTTTCGATTATAATAGTTACTTTTCATTTTGTAAAACATTAACTTTTATCCAAGATGTTTTTTTGTCCATTTTGTTCTGAATCGTGCATCTGTATTAAAAGTTTAAAGGCTCATTGCAAATTTAAACATTGTACAAAATTATATTCTTCTTTTAAATGTAAACAAAAGTCATGTCCTCGTGTTTTTAGTGATATTTATAATTTTTTAAACATTTAATTAGAAGCCATTCAGAACAAAACAAAACAAAAAGTTATATAAAAATAAATCAATATAAAAAAAACGATACAGAAAAAAACGGTAATTATTCAGAATCACGGCTCCACCTGCAACTGGGCTGCAAATTTTTTTACAGACTTTTTATGTTTAAATAGAAATATAAATAACCAATTTTAGTTGGGGGAGGTCCCCAGAAAAAAGTTATAGACCTTAAAAGGGTAATTATGGTAATTATTTCGAATAAGGCTATTTCTGAATTTTGACAAATATGATCGGATCTCTCGGTAAAACTCTTTGTTGTGACTTCAACAGTGA
>NW_021853593.1:15472-18045 GCF_003651465.1 Formica exsecta | reverse complement strand
AATTTTTGGAGTTTTTCGTTGGGGGGGGGGTAGGGTTGATGGGGGACGGGCTCCCCCGACTGATTATCACTGTTGGAGTCACAACAAAAAGTTTTACCGAGAGATCCGATCATATTTGTCAAAATTCAGAAAAGACCTTATTCGAAATAATTACCCTTTTTGGTTTATAACTTTTTTTTTGGGCCTCCTCCTTCAACTAAAAATGGTTATTTATATTTCTTTCTAAACATAAAAAGTCCGTAAAAAAATTTGCAGCCCATTTGCAGGTGGAGCCGTGATTCTGAATAATTACCAAAAAAACAATTTTACTAATGGTGATATATCGCATACAAATTCTAATATTAAAATTAATGAAAATATTGAAGAAGTAATGTACAATCCATCCTTAGAATCGAGTCAAATATCATCAACTTCTTGTGACATCAATAAATACAATATCGTAAATATCACAACCGAACAATTTGCAGAAGAGATCGCAAAAACTTCGACTTTATTTGTAGCAAGCTTATATGCTAGACCATCCTTACCACGTGTCTTTTGTCAAGAAATGATTAATTCAATAAAAACTTTTCTTGAGTGTATTAAATATATAGAGAACAAGTACAAGTCTATCGAATTGAATTCTCATTTACAATTAGATTTGAATTCTATGTTTCATATTTTATATAATGCATTTGTCGATTATTCTTCAGAATACAGAACAATGCTTTATTTCAAAACATTACGTTGTATAATAGAACCACAAGGAGTATCTATTGGTGCATGTATCGGTTCTAAACTTATGAAAACCGGTGAACAAGTTCTTGTAGCAAATAAAAAGATATGTATTCTTCCTCTTGAAAAAATACTAAAAAAATTCCTAGAATTATTAGACGTATATGAAAAAATAACATCTAATATTAAAAAAATTAAAGAGAATAAAATAGTAACAAGTAATCTGCAAAGTAAATTATGGTGTTCTATTGAACAACAATATGATAACGATGTTCTACCGTTAATCTTATATTTTGATGAACTCGAAATAAATAATCCATTAGGTAGTCATCGAAATTTACATAAACTTGGAGCAGTATATTGTACCATTGGTGGTATCGAAGGAGAGTACGCAAGTATTCTTGAAAATATATTTTTAGTACAGTTACATAATGTTGTAGATTATAAACAATTTGGAAATAAACGTATTTTTTCAAATCTTATTAATCAGATTATTAAACTTCAGATTAATAGTATAACGATAGATATTCTAAATTTGGAGCGAAAAATAAATGTTGTGTTATCAAATATTCTTGGGGACAATTTAGGACTTCACGCTATATTCGGATTAGTTACAAGTTTTAATTCTAATTATTGCTGTAGAATTTGTATGGTGGATAAAACAACTCGCGAAAAGCAAACTCTTGAAGATGCAAAACTACTTCGAAATATGGAAAATTATGCACTAGATGTCATTGATCAAAAACATGGAATATTAGAGGAATGTGTCTTTCATTCAATAACAAATTTTCTTATAACACAAAATATCAGCGTTGATGTAATGCACGATTTATTCGAAGGAATTTGTCGATACGATTTAGGTCAGCTTTTATATACATTAATAAAAATAGAACGATTATTTTCTCTTGAAACATTAAACAATAGAATGCGTTTCTTTGATTTTGGATCAGATCATTCTATAAATATACCGCCTTCAATTAACGTAGATGCTATAAATACAAAACACATTATTTATTCAGCATCTGAAATGGCTTGTTTTTTACAATTTTTAGGCGTAATAATCGGTGATCTAATTCCGAAAAAAAATAAAACTTGGCAGTTATATATAATTCTTCGTAAAATGCTATCTATTATAATGTCACAAGAAGTAACCGACGAAAAAATCTGCATACTAGTGTTACGTCCTGGCGACTCCACGATTCCTTTCTTCCGCGACGTTGCGGTAATGATCGTCAGTTGGTGATAAGAACAAACCGTTCAATAAACAAAGCATCTTGTGCCATACGTTTCTTTTAAACACTGTCATTTGTCAGTAACTACATCCACAAGTATCCGTGGGAAAGACACAAGGAAATCGGTGATGGAAACCATGCCCGTCTCGAGATAAATAAAAAATAACAGCTATCCCTTGCAGTAGAATTTCCGGCGGAAGAACAAGGAGATAACAAGAACTTTTAACGAAATATTTAATAAACTCAGCTGCATTAATACTGATAATAATTTTCTAACGGACAAGTAATAAACACAGCTGCATCAACGTTGACAAAAATAATTATAAGGAAGTAAGACCCTTTTCTAATCAGATCATGTGCGCGAGGGTCCCCCGGAAAGGCTAATGTTTAAGGAACTTTTGAAATAATAACGAACTCACCAACCGACGATCAGCACGGGTAAAAATATGAAAATAGGAGACACCCCCTGCCGAATGAGGACACTGGCACGATTCTAATTCGTTAAAATCTTGAAGAATCCCTACTTTTGCATAATTTCAATTCGTTAAAGTTTTTGGAAGATCCCACTCTAAAAATTAGAAGACGCCCTCAAAAAGGGAATTATAAAAGAAAGAACTCGTAAGACTC
>NW_021853593.1:11004-13663 GCF_003651465.1 Formica exsecta | reverse complement strand
TTATAACTTAACCGGCGGTCTCTTATAGTTTCTGAGATATTTAAAGTTATGATTTCACAATTTTAATGATTTTTCTATTATAAAATAAAGAAAAATAAAGGTTGTTTACATTGTATTTACGTAGATCAGACGTGGAAAAAGTGTTTCTTTACATTTCCAGAGACGAAGCTCTTTGGGTTTTTTTACTTTCCACGCAAAGCGAGGTTCAACGCAAACCTATGTGTCTAGTTTTTCTATAGTGGAGCCCACTGCGTCCACGCATATACTTTCCCATCCACACAACAATTGTGGGGCGAACTTCGCTTTGTTTTGTAAAGTATATGCGTGCACACAGTGGGTTCCGCCCCCCCCTGCGGGGGGGCTCCACTTCCGGAAGATATAAGCTAACCCAAACCTATTTCTGATTTAAAACTAAAATTTGGTTTGGGTTAGGTTATATCTTCCGGAAGTGGAGCCCCCCCGCAGGGGGGGGCGGAACCCACTGTGTGCACGCATATACTTTACAAAGCAAAGCGAAGTCCGCCCCACAATTGTTGTGTGGATGGGAAAGTATATGCGTGGACGCAGTGGGCTCCACTATAAAAAAACTAGACACATAGGTTTGCGTTGAACCTCGCTTTGCGTGGAAAGTAAAAAAATCCAAAGAGTTTCGTCTCTGGAAATGTAAAGAAACACTTTTTCCACGTCTGATCTACGTAAATACAATGTAAACAACTTTTATTTTTCTTTATTTTATAATAGAAAAATCATTAAAATTGTGAAATCATAACTTTAAATATCTCAGAAACTATAAGAGACCGCCGGTTAAGTTATAAGGAAAAGTTACTCAGGGTCATGTCCTTGACGACATATGTCAAGGTCAAAGTCATCGGTGAGGTGTAACCTAATATGCATATTTACCATAATTTTGTACTCATATTTATGCATATGAAGTGACAGAATCACACTTTTGGAGTTTAGTATCGCAATTAAAACTTAATATATATAAAGCCTATAACATACATGTTTCTGCTCAGGGTAAAAGTTATATCCCAGTTAGGCCTTAAACTTTATATTTTAACGTTTGAAGGTCATAGAAAAAAAGAGGTTAAAGTTTTTGGATGGAGATTTTTCTTTTTACAAAACAAAATGTACTGTTAATGCTTTATTTTTTTTCAGTTAATGAGTTTAAAAATCTAAAAATTGTTTTATTATAATATGATATAAAAAGTATAGTTTGTATCAATAAAAAATTTATAATTATTCTTAAAAACATATTTTTTTTATTTATAAATATATTTTAAACTTTCAAGCTTTTTTGTAAAATTTAGAAAAAGTCAACAACTCTTTTTTGTTTTTCATTTAAATTTTAGTTATATATTTTTATATTAGGTGTACAACTTTGCTTCCGCCGTTTTCCTATAGATGGCTTTAGCGGTAAGTAGTGGTCGAAATAAATAGATCATAGACGTCATGCAATAAACTTGGGCATCTGTCAACATAACCCCATAGAAACATTAGTCGATTTGTGTCTGCATCATAAAGTTATTCTCGATTGAAAATGTCAGTTTACGAGCCAAATTCTCGTCATTTGCGGGAGGTTTTAATTTTCTGCTTCAATATAAAGAAATCTGAGGCTGAGGCTCATCGAATGCTCTCGAATACTTATGGTGAGGCCGCTATTAGTGAAAGAACGTGTTGTGAGTGGTTTCAACGCTTCAAGAACGGTGATTTTCACGTTGAAGACCGGCATAGCGGTGGAAGAGAGAAGGTTTTTGAAGATGCAGAATTGGAGGCATTACTTAATGAAGACTCGAGTCAAAGTCAAGAAGAATTGGCACGATCATTGGGAGTGACTCAACAAGCAATTTCAAAACGCCTCAAAGACATGGGAATGATTCAGAAGCAAGGGAATTGGGTGCCGTACGAGTTGAAACAGAGAGATTTTGAACGGCGATTGTTTGTTTGTGAACAGTTGCTTGAAAGGCAAAGACGGAAGGGATTTCTGCATCGCATTGTGACTGGGGACGAAAAATGGGTTCATTACGTTAACCCCAAGCGCAGAAAATCATGGGGATATCCCGGCCATGCTTCCACGTCGACGGCCAAACCGAATATTCACGGCTCCAAGGTCATGCTCTGTATTTGGTGGGACCAGCTCGGCGTAGTGTATTATGAGCTGTTAAAACCGACTGAAACAATCACAGGCGATCGTTATCGAACGCAATTAATGCGTTTGAGCCGAGCATTAAAAGACAAACGGCCGCAATACAACGAGAGACACGATAAAGTGATTTTGCAGCATGACAATGCTCGACCCCATGTTGCAAAAGTGGTCAAGACATACTTGGAAACGTTGAAATGGGAAGTCCTACCCCACTCGCCGTATTCTCCAGACGTTGCTCCCTCTGACTATCACTTGTTTCGATCAATGGCACACGGCCTGGTTGACCAGCACTTCCGGTCTTATGAAGAAGTAAGAAATTGGATCGATTCGTGGATCGCTTCAAAAGATGACCAGTTTTTTCAACGCGGGATTCGTACGCTGCCCGAAAGATGGGAGAAAGTAGTGGCCAGCGATGGACAATACTTTGAATCATAAATATAAAACCAGTTTTTTACAATAAAGCCTCGAATTCCGGAAAAAAAACGGCGGAAGCAAAGTTGTACACCTAATAAT
>NW_021853593.1:9487-10947 GCF_003651465.1 Formica exsecta | reverse complement strand
CAAATATTATCATTTATGAAATAATTAATATTTCATATTTCATTTGTTCAGCACTAATTTTATTTATATTTTTGTGTGTACTCAAGTTTATTTAAAAGAAAATTTTATTAAATTTTTTTTTTAAATAAATTAAACAATACCAAATTAAATAAAATATTAAAATATAGTATTTTATTTTAAAAAATTAACATAATTACACATAATTCCGTCGTATTACACTTAAGAATTATATGGAACTTACATTTATGGAATTAGTTATTAAATTCTTGGTAATGTGCAACACATACATGTACCAATTTTTGACGAGTAAGACACCTCTGGATATTTAATAATTCAAATAAATTTATTGTAAAATTGCAAAACAATTATATTGTATACTATGTAAAATGCCATGTACAATTTTTTTTCTCAATTGTCAAATATATTATGTAAAACGTATAAACAAGTATATTATTATTTATTACCAATATTTTATGTAACTTATACAGGAAAAATAATAGTGTAATTGGAAGAAATTTTATTTATTTAACAACATATTATTATTCTATTCAAACGCATTGATGTTATTGATTAACATCCCATGCGCGTGATTTGAATAATAATACTATTGAATTAATAATTTTTTTAAATTTCATTAATGATGGATACAATATTTTTATTATATGTTTGAACTTCATATCTAATTGAAGTGACAGATTAATAAAAGCGTTCTAATGTCACATTGGTTTAATGCAAAAGTATAGATAATTATTATAATTAAATATTAATTTATAAAAACACGACATATAATTCAAAGAATTAAATTTATGTATTTAATTAACTAATTAATAATTTAATGCATTTATAAAATAAAGCTTATGAAAAGTATTTTATGTTCTTTTAAATAATTATTTAATTGACTAATTTTTTTTCATTTTTAAATCAATGCAATATGACATTGATTGATGTATATGTTATATTGCTTTATTTATATATAGAATTCATACAATTAATTTTTTATTTATTTGTGAAATATAATATAAATATTTCAATTCAGGATATTATCAGAACAATTACTTTTTTATTTATAAAAAATATATTAATAATTGATTTAATTGCACATGTAAGTTAATGAAATGTGCGATTGTTATAGCCCAAAACGGCTATAACCAAATTAGTATAATTATTAATTATTAAATATTATTTAACGTCTTCCGACTATAACTCGAAGCCGAGGAAGACGTATAAAGTTACGAGCGCAATCGCTGACAAAGCAAGCCACGCGCGGAGGCCACGCGTTCGCGAGACTCGAAGAACGATACGCCGGAAATGCAAGCAAAGAATATACGTAGCTTGCATCCGGGGTTTTTCCACCCAAAATCGAGCGACACGACCACCTATGGTCCTGTCGCTAAGCGATCCCCTCCAAAAAACTAATCGAACAGGAGGTGATAAAACTACCCACCTCGAACGAGCGCTAG
>NW_021853593.1:0-1369 GCF_003651465.1 Formica exsecta | reverse complement strand
GGGTGTCAGTGCGGTGAAGTCGTCGGGGTCGTCGGATAAAGCGTGGAGTGGCCTTGAATTTAGGCAGGCCTCCACTTGTGTGAGGAAGGTGCTGAACTCCTCAAATGTTAAGGTAGCTTCCCCGATGACTCGCCTTAGGTGGTGTTTAGTGGATTTGACAGCCGCCTCCCAGAGCCCCCCGAAGTGCGGCGCGGCGGGTGGGTTAAAGTGCCATCGCACTCCCTGTAAGCTTGTGATGTGCGCGATGCGACGGCCGTCGGACGATGATGCCTGGAAGAGTTTTCTCAATTCGCGGTCTGCTCCAATGAAGTTGGTGCCGCAATCAGAGTATAAGTCCGTGCACAAGCCGCGCCGTGAAGTGAATCGGCGGAAGGCGGCTAAGAAGGCCTCGGTTGTATAGTCCGAGGCCAACTCTAAGTGCACGGCTCGCGTACAAAGGCACACGAAAACGGCGATGAAACCTTTGTACGCTCGATGTCCTCGCCCTTTAGACGTCCGGATTTGGAACGGGCCGGCGTAGTCCACGCCGGTGCGGAGGAACGGGCGTCCAGGAGTGACTCGGCCGCGAGGAAGATTGCCCATCTGTGGTTGCGGTGCGGTGGCTCGCCATCGGGTGCACGTCACACATCGATGGAGCAGTTGTTTGTCGACGGCCCGTCCTTGCGGAATCCAGAAGCGTTGACGGAGCAAACCCAGCGTGAGCTGTACTCCGCCGTGTAGTGTTCTTTGGTGGCATGAGTCTATCAGAAGTCGAGTTAGCCATGACGTTGATGGGGCGATCATCGGGTGTCGTTCGTCGTTTGACAGAATGGCGTGCTTGAGTCGCCCTCCGACCCTCAGCACGCCGTTGTGATCCCGGAATGGGCTCAGTTTTGATAGAGGGTTGCGGTGGGCGACGATGCGGTTAGCGTTCATAGCGGCTGGCGTAGTGGCGTAGTGTATTGACTGCACCACGCGGAGCCATCGATGCAGTGCTTCATCGAGCTTGGCCGGTTCGAGAACCGGCTTTGTTGCATGGAAGCATGGAATTTGTTCGTGAGCGGCTGAGCGTCGCCATCGAAGGCACCATGCTGTCACCCTGAGCAGCCGTTGCAGAGAGGAAAATCTGCGCAAAGTCTCGGGCTCAGATTCCTCGTTGGCGGCTGCGTGGTGCGTGGACGCTTTCTTCTCGGGCGGTTCGCCCTTGGGAGCCTCCAGGTTCTTTTCCGGCCAGCAGCGTTCGTCCTTCAGAAGCCAGTTGGGGCCCGTCCACCACAGCTGATGATGTGCCAGCTCGCTGAGAGCTATTCCTCTTGATGCGCAGTCGGCCGGGTTTTCTCGTCCTGGTACGTGTCTCCACTGGGCCTCTGGGAGCAGCGTCTGGATCTGG
>NW_021853592.1:2753183-2762129 GCF_003651465.1 Formica exsecta | reverse complement strand
TATATATATATATATATATATATAAAATTTCACACTTTATTTACTTATATCGATCTCTCGTCACGCGAGAGTTTTTATAAATCTTGTATTTTATTATATCATAATAGACGAACAAAGGGACGTGTAAAATTACATAAAATGGACGTCGCAATCCCGAAAATTGATCGCTATTCAACAGATTAATCGAGAAATGCCCCATAGAAGACACTCATTTTGTCTCTCTGTCGCGCGCACACACACACACACACACACACATACGTACATATACTCAGCAATATGACAGGATATTCGTAAAGATATTTCGATATCTACAAAGTACAATTTTGTGTGCTGTAGGGGCAAGTGGCTAAGGTTGTGCTGCGCGACGTTAAGTAACGTTTCAGCACTTTGACACTTGACGATGCGCGTGACGGTTTCTTCCCGGAGGAGCGGATCGCGAAACCGATAGTACTTCCACGACGGATTCTGCGTACACTCTCCACCGCATACCTGCGCATCGTACTCCCATTTGTTTGCTCTCTCTTTACCCCTCGCCACACGACATAATCGGCCGTTGCAGCGCGAGGACGTACAACATTCGCGTTCGTAACTTGCGCGATGACAAGGGATGGATAGGCGATGTAGAGAGATTGAAATTGAGATTATTTCCACGTCATTGATGCACGGAGAAACGTAAGTATATATGTACGAACAAGGAACTCTCCGTGCGAACGCCGTTGATAGGATACGAAATAATATGGTGGCTCTGCTATCCGCGATTGCCTTCGCGAATACATCGACTAGCAGCAGGCATACACCAACACACAGGACATACATATATGCATATGAGAAAACGTATATACGTACGTAGACAATGCCACGAATACACAGAAGCGGCGAGTGCAGAGAGATCGGTATATACGAGAGAGTTAACTAATAAGCTTGACAGGTTGACTCGCGCGACAGACACGGGCTAATCGACATCGCGAATACTCGCGGATATTCGCGAGAGCACGACGTATTACGAGAAATCCGCTAGATAGCGCACCAATTGAGATGTGAACAAACGCAGCAAGGCATGCTCGCGACTCACGGCATCATATATATATATATATATATATATATATATATAAATAGAGGCAGATATATATATATTTTAAACATATAATTCACAACTTGGATTATCGATTGCCTACCATATAAAAGCAAAATTATTAAAGAAAGAATTTTTTCACAAATTTCTCTTGTCTCAATAAAATTCCATGAGAATCCCCCGATTTTTTCTGGTACAAAAAGAAATCCCTGAGAATTCCAGATTTTTCCAGAGAGTAGACATCCTGTAAGAGCAAAATTATCAAACAGAATTTTTTAGAAAACTTTCTATGTCCCAATAAAATTCCATGAAAAGTTCCTAATTTTTCCAAATATAAAAAATATATATATATATATGTATATTCCGGATTTTCTATGTTTTTCCAGGAAGTAGACACCCTGTTTTAATTCATGAAAATTTCGTATTTATCATATGCGGCTATATTGCACGTTTAGCGGAAACGACGATGACACAGGTTCGTCATCTCGTAGTTTTTGTCACCTAGATGAATATATTCTTATATGTGTACGATGTACATTACGTACATATCATGTACACGAGTGTAAACATATATGCACGGAATTCGTACAAATACATACCTAGAGATATACGGGCATATGCGTGCATGCTCACGAATGTACACGCGCGCGTGTAGATCGTATAACGTGCAGATCGTTACAATCGATTCGACGTAACAAGCGCGTACACTACGTAAGTCGTCGATATTATCGATACAATAATGTACACTATGTAAGAGAAAGAGAGAGAGAGAGAGAAAAAGAAGAGTTACAGTAAGACTCCCCACATGTATGTGTAACTTCACTGAAGCTTCGAGAGAGACGTATTAATTTCAAAATTCAAAGATTCAACGGGCGTATTGGAACAACACCAAATGCGTGTAATTGCCCTGACAATGACACGAGGATGATGATGTCAATTTCGATGTCGACGTTAGTGCGATGAGACCTGCATAAAATAAAATCGGTAGAACAATATTCGCAGAAGTGACATTCACACGAGATACACACATAGACACACACACACATATACATATGAACAAACACAAGCGCATAGACAATCATACATATTCTCTTTCTCTCTCTTTCTTTCAATCTTTCTCATACCCTCTCTTCCCATCCGTCTCTCTCTTACTCTCACATCCTGTTTCCAACATAGTGCACACGGACGTTTTATCAGGAGACCCTTTGGTTTACCTCGGAAACGCTGTCCTCCTCGCTTTCCGACGAGTCTGTCATAAAACGTGGCTGCAGCTCCGAGAATGTCTCGGTTTCCGACTTCGTAGGGCTCGAATTCGACGATTGGGGAGTCGACGATGTCTTCCCAGTTTCGTAGTGAACGCTCGCTGCTGCTGGTGGTGCTGGTGCTGCTGCTGCGGATTGCTTTTCGTGGCTTTTCTGGCTATCCGAGGTCGTTCCTTGTACTACATTCTGCATCTTTCCTCTCCAGATAAATCATATGATTAAACACAGTTATTGCTGCTATCGGTGATAATCGTTGACGCGCGGCCGAAACCACACCACCGTACACTCGCCCCCTTTTTTTTTTTTTTTCTTTTCCCCTCACGACTTGTGCGCGCGCGACAATAAGCCCGACGATGAGAGCACGATCGTCGTCATTCACGTAAGCTGGTACCCGCCATTTCCACTATGGCCGACACGACGGCGAGAGAGTCCCGAAAACTATTTCTCTCTCTTCTCACACAACGGTCGGGCGCCTCTAACGATTCGCGATTCCGATATTTCGCGAACAGCAGCGTCACCACCGCATGGCGCGTAATTTCAATTGAGCTTAGTAGAATTTTTCTCCGAACTATTTGCGTAGCAATTGAAAATAATAATTAACGATAGGCGGGGAAAAATCTTAAGATATACAGTGTGTTCGGTTTAGTATATATATCCTTTTTAAATAATAGATTTGTTAGAAATAATATATTTTATTATAAATTAAAAAAATAAATAGATAATAAATTATCATTATTTGTTTAAATAATAATAATAATAATATAGTGCTTCTTTTGATAATAAACTTATTTGTTTTGTTATTTATTTTTCCGCTCATACTTAAAAGCAACGCGAGTGACGAATATTTTATATGGATGACTATTGGAAATCTTACTTTATTATCAAATTTGTTATAAAATATCTTATAAAACTAAGTAACGTAGTAAAATTAATATATTGTACTATTAATAAAAATAAAATTATCATCTGTCATGGACATTTAATAAAAATACTAGTTATAAAATTTTCGTTTAAATTATTATATAGATCTTAAACACATACAATGCAGCTTTTATTCAAAACACATTTTTTAAATAAAAAAACTATATTATTTAAAAAAATAATAAATTGAGATATATATGTATGTATAAAATTTTTACATCTATTATAAAATGTTTTCATTACAGATAGACAGATCACATTGTAAATAAATCATGTATATAGATATATTTTTATCACAAGTTTCATTTAAATACAATACATTTTGACATAATAAATTTTTATTTAAATAAACATTATAAATTCATTATTTTTGAACATTCATTTTTATTATAAAAATGGTTCAATATTTATTTCCATGGCGGAACATGGAATATTTAATTCAAACTTTGAAAGTACATCGGGATGTAAAACACCCATTTTTCCTATTACTTCACCATAGCAAACAATTTCAGCACATCGTTGAGGGAAAAATGTTGGGTCTATAAAAACATGAATAATAAATCTCTATTGTGCAAAAATATTTTTTTTTAAATTTGTGATGTTAATCATATTTTAAAAAAGGATAATACATCCATCTTAAGCATCTTACCATCAGCTGTACGCAAATAATATTGACTTTTGTCTTTGCTAGGGCTCCAAGGTACTTCTAGTAGCAATAATATTCTATCCACTAGGCCATGAATGATCTCAAAACCAGCTGATTTATTAGCATACACTGCACATAAACGACGATTATTACGTGCACCAACTTCCGTCTTATCGTCTCTTAATATAACATCAGAAACTTCAAACAATTTATGAGGCAATGGCATTTTCTTATTTGCAGATATCGTTTTAAGTAATCCTGGTAAGAGTGAAGTATGTGCAACCTGCAATGATTTTTTCATTGAAATATTTTACATAATTTTACAATTTGACTGAAATGATTTTACAATCAAGCTTTTTCATCTATAATACCCCTTTATTCTCGATAATTTTTAAATTACTTAAATCTTTGTTTAAATCTAATTTCTTTTCTTGCATTGCTCTTCTGTCACTTTATATTTATAATACTTATAATTTAATCATATGGTAAATTCTATCACTTTCTCATGAAATTGCACACCCAAAAAATTGTTTACACTATGTCTATGTTACATTAATAGAATAAATGAGGGTTAAGAAAAAAAGGACTACAATGAAAATATGAAAACTCGAGAGATTATAAATTAAATTACCTGAAACTCCAAAGTTTTCGGATTAGATATATGAATTGCTGGTACATCTTCTATTTTATAACCCAATTTATCTGCTACATCTTCACGAGAACACTATAAAATAATGTAATTAAAATGCGTAAAATCGAAGATATAAGAACTTATAATGTAAATTTTTTTTTTAATATACCAGAGAAAAAGTTAGCGCCTCAGTGAATCCTGCCTCTGCTAATTCCATTCGTATTTGGTCGGTGAGTTTGTTGAGTGGAAACTAAAATTCACATATGTGTATATAAAGTACACACACATATATTTCTCAATAAATTAAATTATATTTAATTAAAAAGTAGCTTAAATTTACCTCTGCTGCAATTGTCGACATATGTGGTATAGTTTTTTCTATTTTATTATATCCATAGGCAATAGCAATATCTTCATAAATGTCACAAGGATGTATCACATCGTGTCTCGTTGGTGGTATTTCTACCACTAATTTATCATTATTCTTCACTTTAGATTTTAGAGACATCTTTGACAATAATTGTGCAATCTGTTCTGGTGTCTGTCTACATAACAGAAAAATAACATCACATTTATTTTACATCAAGTTTAATATAACTATTTTGATTGTTATTATTAATGTTAATTATTATTATTAATGATAAAAATAACTTCATAACTTACTTAATACCGATATAATTTATCGCTTTATTACAGTCAATTTCTTCGGTTCGATACTTTAAGCTTGGATAATAAAAAGTTTGATTATCAGGATATATCACTTCTACAGTTTCAGCTGTGTACTTTCTGCTACAATACTGACTGAAGGCACAGACTATAGTGTCCACCACGATTTTCGCCTATAAATTCTTCGTTTTATATACAAACATGCACATGCACATATATATGTATGTATATATACATATGTGTATGTGTGTGTATAATATTAATATTAGTTACTTGTATTTTTAATCACAAAATCTTTTTTTAAGATATTGTTATTAGAAATGGAAATATGTAAAGATTAGGAATAATAATATAATGTACATACCTTTGTGAGATCAGTTGCAGTGCATTCAATAAAAATATTTTTCGTATTAAGAGTTATCTTTGAATGATCTCCATTAATGATAGGAGGAAGAGACATAACAATTCCATTACTATCGTAAATCACTGGATAAACAGGACTGTCTTTTATGATGGGCAAATATTGTTTGAGTTGTGCATGTGTCTGTAAGCATTAAATTACGGATATATTATAACATGTTGTACATATATGTGATTATATATAAATATTTATTAGCTTTTATATATGTAAAACTAATAAATACATAGTAAAATGGAATACTTACTGCATACAACTGCATAATGCCTTCACCTGTATATTCTTTGTTCTGATTAAGCGGCTTGAAACATATCTCCGATGGTGGTCTGGCATCATATAAAAACGGGCCTTTAATTGTATCTAAATCATGAGTACCAACAGAAACTAGACTACGCTTTCGTCCTATATTTTGGTGCAATTTATCTTGAAGATCAATAAAGCTATTGTAAGAATCTTGTGTCAAAGTAACATTGCGCAAAATTGCTGCAACTATGTGGCCTCTTATTTTTAAGCACTGAAAAATATAGTTATTTAATATCGATCAAATTGTGATATAAATTTCCACAAATATTATACATACTTCTGGACTCATCACTATTTTTTCCATTCCTGTTTTTGGTTTTATTGTCTTATAATGTGGAATGGGCATCCTGTTCAAGGAAAAAAAAAGCCATAGATTTTATATATTAGTTTTTAACTGCAGTATTTTAGGAATCAAATTCTATAAAAAAAGAAGGAAACAAACTAATGAGAGCCAAGCGCAAACAAGACATGAATAATTATCTTCAAGAAATTTCTTTAATTATCCAGTTAAATGTTTCGGTTCCCTTTCAAATCATTTTTATTCAAACTTTCCAAAATTGAACAAATTCAGAATCAATCCGAAATGTTTATCTAGATAATTAAAGAAAAATTGTATTAGCTCATTTCCTTCTTGTTTTTATATTATTTATTAGAACTTCACATCTTATTTCTTTGAATGAAATTCTTTTTACAAAAACTATAAAAAATACTTAAATTGTATATTTACTTGTTCAAAAAGATGAGCAGTCCAACACTTAAACTTTCCAAGCACAAAAGATCATATCGGTTAGCTGGTATATCAATTTTATAGATGATATCTTCAGATGCATCTGTATCTTGGTTAGAACCTTGTTCCCTTGCTATCATTTGCTTTTCTGTTGTCTGTTCATAAATAATCAAGTAATTATTACAAGACAAAGTATAATACAACTATATAATTGTAAAATAATTGACAGCTCAATACTTACCACCTCATCTAGTTCTAAACCAAATTTAAAACATAAATCTTGAAATTCATCATCCGCTGAAACATAAATTTTTTATAAATTTGCTTTAAAGAAATAACTCTTTCAGTATGATTATATAAATCCAATTTTTTTATATTTTCTAAAAATTTAATATTTATTTTACAATAAATAAAAATAACACACACACAATAATTGTAATAAGGAAATTAATATATGTAGTAATAATTATAGTAATATGTAAAAGATATTTTATATATATTATTTTAATATAACTTGTGATTATATTATAGTAAAAGTTAAATACAAAAATTAGCACGATATATTTATTTCATAAAATTCACGTTTGTTTTTATTTAGATAATAAAGAAGTTACAACTTACAATATGTTTCACCCAATGCTTGAAATAATAAATCACGTTTTATTCCAATAGTTGGCATTTTTATATAAAAGCAATCTCTCGATTTAATCAAGCAAATCCTCAATGTCTTTATCGTTTTTTTATTGAAATATCAGATTTCTTGTCAATTCCCCTAATTTCTCAACTGTTCATCTAATTAATGATCTATATTAGAATTGTTTTTCAGGTTAAGGGATATTATAAAAACTGAATGAATTCAAATAAATTTCAAAAATAATTTATCTAATTATCTAATCTATTGATAATCCTGTTTACACAATAAAGAATCTATTGTTAAAAAGATCGACGTGTACGTCAAATTAATATGTAATTTTATCCTACATATTTTTGGTCAGTACATAAAGGCCATAACATATGAAAAAATTTTGGTCGTAAACGTAAAACCGGGAACACAGGCTTTTGCATAACGCATAAGGAAATAAACCAATCAGAATCCTTCATTTCTGTTATAACTTTTCGTTCTGCAGATCTCGATTGGTTTATTCCGTTATGCGTTATGAAAAAGTCTGTGCTTCCGGCCTTAGGCTGTAAGCAAATCGACCAATCACAATCAAGCATTTGGACATAGTAAAAATTCTTGATTGTGATTGGTCGATGGATAGTATCTTTGTCAAAGATTCGCTGATTGATTAATGCTATTTATATTTTTTTAGTACGCTATTTAGTGCACACTGATTATTTAGAAAATATTTACTTCATATATATGCCCTTTACAAATTGAAAAAAAATATCATCTTAAATCGAGAATTTTTTAAAAATAAATATAAAATTAATTTTATTAAAATAAAATAAATACAATCAATATTAATTTGTTTCTAAATATTCTTTTTTTGTGTTGTGTCTAAAAGAATAAATAATATTCTAGTAGACTCAAAATATATCTAATCTTTATTTTGTAAATAATGCTTTTTTTAAATGATACTTTGCTTGAAACTCATTAACATATACATATGGCATAAAAAAATATTTAAGTTTGTTGCGTTAAAAATGTATCTAGATATAATCAAGACCTTTTCCTCTCATGTTATGTGTTATTACAAAACTTCCAGTACAATAAATTAATTGCAATGCCACTTGTACTTCCAGTATATGCATATGTTGCACAAGAAAATTGAAAATTTTTCATGAATAAAATTAATTTCATGACAATTACTGGTTTTAATTAATTAACGAGTTGATCATTCTGAAATATAAATTACAGCAAAAAGATTATAACTATTAACATCATTAAAGATATAATATGATAAAAGAAGAGATAGAGGGAAAAATGAAGGAGGGATAGAGAAGGGTAGAAAAGAGTAACTTACCCATACAAATAGTAGAAAAATGAAAGTAGATAAAATGCTAGTTTAACCCATCCTTCTCTTTGGTAAACGGACAAATCATAGGCATTCATTATGCTTGTAGGATCGTACAAGCCAGATTCTGTCATCAAAGGCCTGTTCATATATCGCCATACATGATAGGCTATCAGCGGAATATTGATGAACAGTGAAAAATGTTGTTCACTGATTAAAAAGAAAAAATTGATCGCAATATGCAATATATACTCTGGAAGAACTAACTGAAAAAAAAAAGGAAAAAAATATATAACGATTGAACATGATTGTAAACTATAGATAATTTATATATATATATAT
>NW_021853592.1:2742443-2751576 GCF_003651465.1 Formica exsecta | reverse complement strand
ATTATGCATGTATGCATGTCTCTTACCGGATTTAAATTATTACACTGATCAATCGGATTTTTATATCCAGTCTTTAATTCATCGAATGTGAAAGATTAAAAATATATTATGCATGTCTCTTACCGGATTTAAATTATTACACTGATCAATCGGATTTTTATATCCAGTCTTTAATTCATCGAATGTGATTACCTGAAAGATTAAATACATTATTCCGCATAGTAATAATATATATATATGCGTGAATATATAAATATCATTGTTAAGGTTATATTCTATAATTTATTATAGAAATGCCTTTTATGACTTTCACCGCCGTAAAATCACTGCGTGTGAATACTTCATACAAAACACGTACGTGAAATATCGCGAAAAATATTAAAAATGCGTCACCAATTAATGCTACGATATATGAAAAGGCAGCTAAATTGAATGTCATTATGTATGCGGACAAAAGCCAACAACGAATCTAATATGTCTAATATCCATCGAAGATACGTTCCACTTGATGTTCGTGATACTCTCGTCCTTGTTGCTCATTGAAAATTGAACAAAGCAGATGACGCTCGCGAATCTTGACAAGTAGAACGAAATTTAAAATACAAACGCAACGACTTCTGCTTTGTATTCTATCATGATTGGTTAATTATTTAGATAAATATTGATTTACATATGTAAATATTGTTCATTTTTCATGTATACTTAGCTACATATCTCTATAAATAGTGCTGTAAACAGGCTTTATATATCAACTTACTTGAAAAGTATAAATTTTTGAAGTTTAATAATTTTGTTTCTTTTTTTAATTTTAGAGACAGAGAGAATATAATTAATTGTTTACAATTAAAATAATAATACTTAATTATTGTACTTTATTGCTTTTGGAAATAATGTAAAGAATATATACATTCAATTGCGTACAGACGTGCGCGAGGGTGCGTGTATATATGAAGGATAAAATAAATAATATAATTTTTCTTTACAATTATCATATACAATAATATAGGATAAAAAAATAATATAATTTTTACAATTATCATGTACAATAATATAGAATAAGATAAATAATATAATTTTTCTTACATATAATAATTTATATACAATATCATATTCTTTATATACAATAATATTACAACAAAATGTTAAAACGCAATTTGTTTATATTATACATATTTTTATAAAAATAATCTTAGACAGTTCTTGTAAGATTTGAATTGACATAAGTATGATTTAGCAAATGTTGAGACTCTAATCTATTCGTTACCCTTTCTTGATCATCCCATCTTGAATGATAATTTGAAAGCATCTCCCTTTTAGGTTTCAATATGTGCTTAATATTACCATAATATATATCTATTTCTCTAAATGCATTCAATAAGAATATAGCAATTATAACTATGAGAAAACCGCAAAAGGCACCCAAAGTATCCTCCACACTCATTTTTTCCCATTCTCTGAATAGGATCGTGGATGCAATTATCACCAAGGTTGTAAAAAAAACGTAATAAATTGGCGTCACGATAGATGTGTCAAACAAGTCAAGCGATTTGTTCAGATAATTCATTTGTACCATGATGCAAAGAATAATGCTAAATATAAAGACCCATGTCAGCCAAATGACAAACGCATTCTCTTTACCAGAGATAGTTTCCTTTAAAGCCAAGCCTAGGCCTTTACAACTCATAACAGTTAAAGAACCAACAGAGGAACACAAACATATATATACTAAAATATTTTGTTTGCCATACATTGGACCAAAATAAAATATAATCGACAGGGCACATATTATTACAATTAAAACATATGATATATAACCTGGTTGTTTTATTTTGATAATTAGCTCACTTAAGCTACTAACTGTTTCCTCTTTGGGAGAATGTAATACTATTATGGTGGAACCTAAGACGCATAAGAAGCAACCAATCTAAAAGACAAATTACAGCATGTTAAAATATTGTAAATTATGTCACTAAACATTAAACAATCATTAATGTTTCCTTCTGCGGATCTCTCACCTTTCCCAATAGATTTAATTTTTCATTAAGATATTTGGAAGCTAATACTGCTGATACTAGAACACTCAACGCACCCAATGGTGTAACAAGTGACGCAGGCGCAAATGCATATGCAATAAAATTTGCCGTTTCTCCTATTCCCACTATAAAATTCATTTCAAATATCATTTTTTTTTTACACAACATAGAAAAATGACACAGAACTTAAGATACTTGAAATCTTTTCAAATTTATACATACTAGATAACAGACCAGCCCACCATATCCATTCTTTTAAATAGTCAAAACCTCCAGAAGACGCACGTATTCCACCATATCTCTGAAGTCGGATTAAAGCTATTTTCTTAATGATAAAACTGGCACCTAAGTAATAGATAAACAAATAAAATTAAATTAAGATAAAACACAATTCATTTCTATCTGCTATTGTTTCTCCTTAGTATATTTAATATAATTTCTATATCCTTAATATATTTAATATAATTCCTATTTCCTTAATATAATTTTATTAAATTTTTCTATAAAAATAATTTAATTAATATTGACAAATCAAATATTTACATTTAATATTTTTTCTTTGTAAACGAATTTATTAAATCACTAACCTATAAATCCACTAGAACTAATCGCTAGTCCTAGACCGATATAAAAACTTTTTGTGTCATAATACGCATCGTTATTTGTCACTTCTGTCGTAAAACTCATGTTTTATTGCTAAATTTAATTGATTTTTCTTTGTTAATTATATTTTTATACACAAGAGTTTATCAGTATAAAAGCTCGTAACAAATCCAGTGTTGCTACAGATGTATATCAATTGGACAAAATGCTTATTGGCTAGTTGAAAATGAAGCTCTTTGATTGGTCAATCGTATTGGTTACCCTAGACACCGGTCGATATGAGTGGGTGTATTCAAATGACCTCTTCCTGTTGCTACAACCCTTGTTTGTCACTCATAAAATCTTATTTTTTATTCTTTTTTCCCCCAAAAATTGCTGTTTAGAAAAACTTATAATCCTATTAATTATGAATATTGCAATTATAATATAATTTTTTTTGTATTTTGATCGTAATATGAGAAAATAAAATCCAGAATTTACAATTGGGCAACAGAGGTCTTTGTAGTCTCTCCTGCCGACCCTTAAGTTCCGAAAATTGTTCTATCTGACAGCCAATCGTGTGACACTTTGGAAAACAGCCAAGAATTCTATTTACACCATGGCCAATCGTGTATGTAACCCGCGTGTATCTATTATTTCTGAAGTAGCAGAAGATTGATTGGCTACGCGTCACTCGTGGTGACGTCACACATTGAGACGGTATATTTATTTCGTATCCCCCACCGTACTGTCCGCTGCCCAGCTGTCGAGAGTGACCGTTTGGCAGCAGTCAGCGAAAATTTTGCTTCGAAAGCTATCGCACAGGCAAACGTGAAGGTCTTGTTGGAGGCTCCTCTCCATAATTAAAAAACGCGAGTTCCGACTCTGCGCTTGACAAGTACATACATACACACACACTCACACACATACACACATCTCGATCCAAGTTGGTCGAAGTCGGAGAGCACAGAGTGATCGTCATCGTAGCCATCCTATAGTCAGGGTGGGATCGAATTCGTCCTCGAATAAGGCGACCTTCACAGGCGCGACAAAAGGCAAAGGACGACGCAAACAACGGACTTTCTCTCTCTCTCTTTTTTTCCTCCTCTTTCGCTCTTTGCGTTACCATTAATTCTACCTCTCTTTGTTGTAATCATCGCAAATCTGGGTTCTCATAAGAAATAACCCTCATCGTGTCGTGGGTGCGTGCATACGCACGCGTGTTGGAGAAAAGGGAAAGTGCATACGCGCGACGTAGATACATATATATGTAAAGACGTACTGTGATTCCTTCTGCGAGCTTATCTTCCTGACAGACGATATACACCAAGTGTAGAAGAGGAAAACTGTCGTCGTCGTTATCCTCGTCGTCATCTTCCTCCTTCTCTTTCTCCTCCTCCTCGTTATCATCATCATCGTCGTCATCGTCATCATCACCATTTTATTAGAAAAGGGCTCACGCATACCTACATATACCAAAAAAGTGAGAAAGAGCCTCTTGTGTGATCATCCATCAGTGTCATCGTTTGGACACAAAAGTTAACCGGGAAGCCGGTTCATCAAGGAATGTCCACCCCAGCAAGGAGGAGATTAATGAGGGATTTCAAGAGGTACTTGATATTATGACTATTAATGTATATTATCTCAGCATCAAGCTATATTGTAAACAGTTGCTCCTAGTGCATCAAATTCTATTCATCTCATCTTTACTTGTACGCATACAAGTTGGATTTATTATTAAAAACGTGCTTGCATCTGTCTCACATTCGCTCTCTGACAGTCTTTTTTATTATCTGTCTTAATAAACAGATTGTTCTTGTTCGATATGGTTGATCATTTGTAAAACAGTCTCTATGAATCTTCATATGATACTGTATTTAAACTTAATAATGATTCACATATTTATTCTTGTACATAATATTAGACGAGACATTTCTGGATCATAACTATTTTCATCATAATACTTAGACTTGGGAATATATATAAATCTTATTTTATAAAATTTGATAAAAACAAATTGTAATGAAAATATTAAGAAATTTTTCCATTCACAAATACATTAGTTAAATTATTTGTTTTTTACATAATCTACTAGATTTTATAATGAATAGATGAGCACACACACACACAATGAAGTATGATAATAAATTATTATGATAATGAATAATAAAGTATCAATATATTGATTATTCATTATCATAATAATTTATTATCATACTTTATTGTGTATGTGTCACTCCATTATAAAATTTAATATTATTATGTAAGAAACAAATAATTCTATTACTATTCTACTTCTATTAATTACTTTAATGTATTTGTAAGAAGAAAAAGATTTTTAATACTTAAGAAATTTTTATTATGTACTTGGCGTTGCGACGCTACCGCGTCGTTTGATAGGAATATGTACATTGTATGTGTACCATTTGTAATACAAAATTGTAATACAAATTTTTTGAAAAGATTACAGGAAGATCCTCCAACTGGAGTATCAGGTGCTCCAACAGACAATAATATTATGATATGGAATGCAGTTATATTTGGGTAAGACTGCGCAATGCGTTTGCTCTTTGACAAAATTTATATTTTGTTTTTACAAGCCAAATAACATTATCTTGAGTGGAAAATATATATCCGATAGAGAAAAAATTTTGTTTGACATTCTCTTTATTTTATAAAATGTATGTAATCATTAAAGATATAACATTTGGTTTAAGTTTCAGATAAGATTTAACAATGTTTACATTTGTTTTAAGACCACACGACACTCCATTTGAAGATGGTACATTTAAACTTACAATAGAATTTACGGAAGAATATCCAAACAAGCCACCTACAGTGAGATTTGTTAGTAAGATGTTTCATCCTAATGTATATGCAGATGGTGGAATTTGTCTCGATATACTTCAAAATCGCTGGAGCCCTACTTATGATGTCTCAGCCATCTTGACATCTATACAGGTGCGTCATCTTATCTTTTTAATTGTAAGATATTTCAGCATTCTTATTTTTTATAGTATTTTAAGTAATCAGCCAGAAACTCAACTTTACAAATCATCCCCTATAACATTTAATAAATTAACATTTTATAAATATATACAAGATAGGCTGGGAAACAATTAAAAAGAAAGTGATCGTGCAAAAATAAGTCAAGATCAGCTTTATTTTGATACGTTATGAATAATTTTTTTAGCTTTTTTAACTTGTATTTAATTATTTTTAAATGAAATGTTTTTTTTAAATGTTTGTTAAGTAAATGTACCATAAATGTACTTTTATACTTATGCATCAATAGTTGATATCAAGATAATTTTAATAATATATGACAAACAAAATCATTAAAATTAAGTATAAATTTTTAAAATTTCAAAGTCAATTTTCTCATATGAGAAAAAAATTGTATCCTACATTTTCGATTTATTTTTGCACAATCTGCTTTTTAGTTGTGCTACGTTTTCTAATTTATCCTGTATATTGCACATGGAATGGTAATGTTTTTGACATTTTTCTATATAAGATAAGTTTTTCTTTTTGCTTATAGCATGATATAAATCTTTTATTATTTCAGTACAATAAATGGATATATTGTATGTTAAGATAACAGAAAAAGATATTAAAGTATACAATCAGAAGCATTAGTGCTTCTTCGTTTAATGTGCTCATATTTATAAACTTCATGATTTCACTCACTCTTTTTTCTATTTTTTCATAAACCAAAGTAGTTGATTTATGCTAATCTATGTTGATATTTAATTATTATATATTTGATTTATGTAAACAAAAAGATATGTTTCTCTTTTTGAATATTACAGAGTTTTACCATTGAGTGTAAGCATACCAAGTGTACTAGACACCATTAATGCTCTCAATTGTATTATTTTAATATGTTATTATTTATTTTATTAAGTATGTCATGAAACACATATAATCAAAATTATAATTTAATATTATTTCATAGAACATAAGTTGGTTTTTATAATTAATAATAATACATCCTGAGAGAAAGATATATATTTCTGTTCACGAATTGTGTGATAGCCAAATACATATTTTGCATGGCTTTTAATAAGTATTCATAACCATAGCAAAATAAAACATAATTTTATTTTCTAAATCTCATATTAAATGTTTTTGTTTACATTTTAAAATTTGTGACATTCTTATATTTCTATTATGTGCAATTTTCTCAAAATCTTTTATTTATATATTGACACATTGCTTCTTAAACTTTTTTATGTTGCTAGTTATATGATAAATATGTTTGTGAAGGGATCATTCGTTTTATCTTAACAGCGGTTGCAATTCAGCAAAGTCTAATCACATGATTCCAATTAAAAATTATTTGTGCATAACACTTTAATAATTCCACATATTATGTTATATCCCAAGTAGCAAATGCATGCGTCATTTGATGTCAAATGAGGTGTATTTGCTACCTAGGGTAATTCTATCCTTAATTGTCTGTCGATATGCATTTTTGGCTGTTGCGTATCAATTAATCAGACGGAAAAAAGAAGAAGAAGAAAAAATAAAAGAGCAGATTGTCGTGTCAGATTTATTTACCACGCAAACTTTTGTTAGAAGAATAATAAAACTATTCTTCCAAATATAACAAGATACGACTTATGTGATTGCAGTCGCTGTTAAGTGACCCGAACCCGAATTCACCTGCCAACTCAATGGCAGCGCAACTGTACAAAGAGAATCGACGCGAGTACGAGAAGCGAGTGAAGGCTTGCGTGGAACAGAGTTTTGTGGATTAGTTATGGACGTTAACATAATGCTGCTGTAACAGTATCAATCAGCCATCAACAACCATCAAATACAAGGAAGAAGAATATGTAGCTTTGTACTACAGGGAGCTAATGCTAAAAAAAAAAAGAAAAATACAGATCTGGCATATTTCTTCCTGAGAGCTTTATCGAACTACCACGACAATGTGCAACGTTAGACCGAATTTTTACAATGTTGAATAATAAACTATTATAAAATTGTGTATTTATTTATTGCGAATATCTGATGATACACGAAATTAGTTATTAAAACCTAGAATAAAAAAAAATATTTGGCTTTTATTTTCTTGTCGTTTATTTTTATTTTTATTTTATTTTTTGAGCGGCGCAGAATTATATTAACTTTTATTGAATTTAGTGTACTTTGATATATATTTCAGTATGTACACATACACACAAATTCATTTATATATAGATATATATAATAAAGTAATAAATGCATAATTTCTCTTTATAACTTGGTATAATTGTAGCCTGGTATTCGTTATTCTCTCCACAACCTATCTCTCTATCCTGCTTGTATTTTTGTATATTTCCGACTTCTTTGTTACGGATCAAAGTATATTTGAAATAATTTGCTGAGCAAATTTTTTAATTATTTATGTTACAGTCGCTTTTGGACGAACCAAATCCTAATTCGCCAGCCAATTCTTTAGCGGCGCAATTGTATCAAGAAAACAAACGGGAATATGAGAAAAGAGTGGCTACTGTAGTTGAACAATCTTGGCTGAATTTCCAAGAAAGTCATACCGAGGATTCCCGCTGACATTAAGTATATACTGCTTTTTACAATGCGTAAAAAATCTCGCAATTTTTTAAATATTAAAATTGGGTTCCTTCCAGCTCCCCTCCCCTCCTCCATATTATATAAAATAATAATAATATGGTCTTTACATGTGGAACTGTATATGTGTAACATCCTTTGATATTTTATGATGAACATTCCGTATTCATAATCCATAAATAGAATAAACGACGAAACAAATTTGCACGATTCTAACTTTGTTGAAGAGATTAAAAAAGAAAAAAAGAGCAACAGCGCGCGTAATAAGACGGAATCGCACTGTTAACTCTTTTGTATCTTTTACAGTTTTTATTGGCACCGGTTGGACACTTTTGTAAGGTCCAGACTTACTGCCATTTAACTCTTATATGATTTGTTATTTATAAATTCAATATATATTGTCTTTGCTTCTATAACTTAGCGTTATGTGCTTGTAAAGGATAAAAAAATGACGTCCGCGTACGTGAAACATTAATCTTTTGCAGATCAAGCCGATTTACTATTTTATAAATAATGTATAGACGAACTTGAGAAAATACACTAAAGGATATGACGGTTTGTTGTTTTGTTTTGGAGCCTTTATCATGCAGTATAATAAAAAAAAGTGTGATTTTTTTCTTATGTTCGATTTGGTAATATCTATTGATTTTAAACAAAAAAAAAAATATATATATATATATTTATATATAAATTGTGTAGTATTAAATACAATTTGCAAAGAAGGAATGCATCATGTTTGCGAAATCTACTATTTTTCCAGCACAACTTATTAATACAAAAGCATATATGAAAGACATACATGAACATATATGAAATATTTTGATCGAATTTAATTTTTACAAAAAATAATATAAGATTTTTATAATAATAAACAGTATGAATTAAATTCTTTGTATATGCATAACTTATAATCAATTTATACATATATAATATATACAATA
>NW_021853592.1:2739924-2742244 GCF_003651465.1 Formica exsecta | reverse complement strand
ATTGCATTTTAAATATTAAATGTTTATTTTTTTCAATTATTCGATGACTTTGTAATTATTTACATAAACTCTTATTTTTATTCTTTTTACAGTAAAATCCGGATAACTTTTGCAATATGAGCGGAGAATTCCTGGAAAAGAAGAGTTATCTGGTTTCTCCACCATAGCGTTCAATCACAACACCTTGTGTGAATAACGCAGTTGCGCACATGAAATCTAACGCTCTCTCACCGCTTTCAAATATGCGATATTAAATATTGCACGCGACGTCATGTGGTCTGCTTTTTAAGCATGGAGAAGCGATACCATTAATATTGGCGAAAGTGCGTGTGCAAGAGTACCAAAGTTATCCCAGTTCTACTGAATAAGTCTTTAACAATCAAAATATCAATAAAGAAAATACATTTAAACATAAAACTTGTGAATCATTTAATATGACATTATATGTACAAGCATAAATATTAGGTACATTCATTTATCCTTTACAATTTAAATGCAATAGAAACATATTTATAAACATATTTTTACATTTAAGAGATGCTCATGATTTCACGAAAAGAAGAAATCAATACAACTCAATATTTCGAAGAATACAATCTTAGTACACACACGTATGGTTCAAAATTAAAATTTATATGTCATAAAACCCTGGATTACGTCCAATTACGTTTTCCGAAATTCTCAAGTTTTTCATTGTGTTCTTGCTATGATTTCTCCTCCTTCTCCTTATTGTATCTTTCTAGTTCTTTGAGAAATTGCGCTTTGGGTTTCATGATGTTGGGTCGGTCGCCACGACACTTAGGACAGAACCATTTACCTTTAGGCTTAGTGGTCAGAGAAACACATGAAAAGTGGAACCATTCTATAGGACATAGATCATTGTCACATAGAATCATCTCGCCATATGATATCTGGTCGCATAGACAGTAAGTTGGCTCGTCAGGATCTATTGCGAGATCATCCTCTGGTGGCGGCGGTGTATCCTCGCGATGCTGATTTTGTTGAGTACCTTGCCGAGATTTTCGTTTCTTTTTCTTACCAGTAGTGGCTGTTGTTGTTTTCTTTTGATTTCCATTGCTTATACTAGACATTGTCGAAGACCTCGTCTCTGTCATTCTATCCATTATATCCATGGAATGGGCTGACTCCATCAAGGTTTCAGTCCTCGTTCTTCTCGCACGTTTTGGGTGGCGTTCTATGTTGTTTGCATGGCTTGCAGTATTCGAACTGTTGCTCATGTTTGATTCACGAACTTCAGAGCTCTCTTGTTCCTTTCCAAAATCTATAAAGGAGTAAAAGTTAGTTATTGGAAATGCATATGTTATTATATTGTTAAACATCAATCTAATAGAATTAAGAATAATATACCTAAGTTCCGATAGTCTAAGTCTAACTGCCTAGATTTGTTCTCTATAAGATCTTGTACTTGCTGAATAATTTGTAATTTTTCGTCTCCTATTTCTTGCGCCGCAATCAGAGCTTGCTGTACTCTTAGCAATGCTCTCCTTTTTATCACAGGATCTGTATCGCTTTGTAATGTTTCCTGATGCTGATCAACTTCACGTAAATATGCTATAGAATATAAAAAGATACTTAAAAACTTTAGTCTTCAATAAATAAGATTTATAATAATTATTTTGAGAAATACTCATAAAAAATCCGTAATATTTGCGCAGCTAAAGTGTAATATGACATTTTTATTTTTTATACAAAAGAAGTCCGCAGATGAAAACAAAGTTAGAGGAATGATAAAGATAGTTCAAACTATATAAAACTCAGGACGTATTTTCAAACTCATATATGTATTATCTGATAAATTATTATATCCATAAATTAAGTTAATTTCGAGATGATAATTTGATCTAAATTACTTTGACAAGTGGCGTCCAGCTCGCGCAAACGGGAAACGTGCCTCTGCAGATCGTTTGGCAGATTTTCCACGCAGTCCAAGTAATTTTCGATATATGTTGCCGAGTAAAGAGCCTCTACCACCGCCTGGTTTAACATAGTTGCACTATTGTTCAGTTTTTTATTTTTTAGTCTTTTTTTCCTTACACAACAATAACATGCAACAATATTATTCGGAGTCGTCAACTATCGTTTTGACGCTTCTGATTTTTGCACCAATAATGGGTCAACCGTCAACAAGAGAGACTATGAAGTCCTCTCGTGGAGAACCGTGAACTACAAATTCGTTTTGTCACAGACTATGTATTATACTAGACTGCTAACAGCAATGCTAAAAATGATGTAAAGGCAACACTGATGTATATATATATATATATATATATATATATATATATATATATATATATATATA
>NW_021853592.1:2692385-2731370 GCF_003651465.1 Formica exsecta | reverse complement strand
TGCTTTCTAGCTTTCTAGCAAGGAGCACGGAGAGATATGGGAGATCTCCAGCAAGAAAACATAGATATATATTACGTCACGCAATTGGCGGAAAATTTTATATATATATATATATATATGGGTGCTTTCTAGCAAGGAGCACGGAGAGATATGGGAGATCTCCAGCAAGAAAACATAGATATATATTACGTCACGCAATTGGCTATTAAATGGAAAATTTTTTAAGATTTCAAAATTTTTATATTTGACAGCTAATCATATGATAGTGTTTATGTGTGTTTTTTGCTAAAAAGCTCGCATTGTGTCACAATGCCGGCGTTCAGTGAAGAAAACCGCTCAGTAGCAATCGAACGTGATTGGCTCTTACTTTCAGAACTAACAAATCAACATCGAGTGTTGACAAGACGATAACTGAGCGCTTCTCTGCTGAACACAACCAGTCTCTCCTAACAATACTATGCTGGCCAATCACAGCCATTTCACTTTTTAAAGGAATGGCTATGATTGGTCAGTTTATTATTCAGTACGTATTAAAATATATCGGCGTAAAACTAGTAGCATTTTCGAGTGAAGCAAGGTTTGATTGCTCTGAGAGTAATTAAATTCAATTTTCCATGAACATATATATGTTTGATCGAAAATGAGTTTTGAATGTGATTAATAGAAATAAGTATATCCCTAATAACCCAAGTGTTTATAATGTCATTAATCGCTCTCGGAGCGATCAAATTTGCTTCATTCGAAAACGCTATATATTTTACTTTCTTCATCAAGTTATTCGATTTTAATTTACAGGGTACCTCCAACTATATAATTTATATGATATATGTCTATGGTGTAAATGGAGAGTAAAACTTATTTGTAATCGACAAGAGGAAGAGAGAGCTCTTGCAAACATAGCGAAAAAAAAATTTTAAAGAATTTATTCTCATGAAAATTGATTCACCAGAAGATATATAGGAACAGAAACTATCTCTCGACATAAATATTATGCATTTCCCATATTTATCTTGTCATGTGTCTAATTCATGTGTTTTTCAAGGCATTTCTGTCCTCGTATATTCTCGCAAACATACATTACACACACGCACATGGCATCAATTCTCTTTCTCTCTCTCTCTCTGTATGTGCGCGCGCGCGTGCGTGTGTGAGCGAAATGCGGTAATCGCACGGGCTCCCTCGTGATTTGCAATTAATTAAAATATCGGGGAAATGCATTAAGGAAGTAATTCCTCCGTACGTCATCGCATAAATCGCTGATGACTCGGCCATATGATAAATTACTCCGAAAAAAAAAAAAAAGGTGTCGAGTCGCCTGGCTGTTGCGATACTTACTGGCTGCGTATAGGAATGTGGCATTTCAAAATGGCTGCCACGGCTATTCTAGTAATTTACAGCCTTAGTAATCTGCCTTTGTTGTCGCGCGTGTGAATCGTGCGAATTCTCGCGAGGCACCCGCGAGGAACCCCGAAGTCAGAGCGACCGACCGATGTACACACGCAGATACGATGATGTATGCACGCATACGCGTACGCGTGTGTATGTGTCGTTCATCTGTCTCTGCCTGTTAGCTCGACTGAGCTCGACTTGATCGCTCGTACACTCTCGCTCCTGGTGGTGAGCACCAGGGGATTTAGCGCGTTTTTATACTCGTGTCGCTGACGTGACGTTCTTCGTCTACCTCGCCTGTCACACTCTGCTCGCCAAAAGCGACGGTGGGAAACGTGGGGAAGCGCCACGGGAATATGCTCGGGACGGCTGCTGTCACCATTGTCGCCCCATCAGGAGAGCCCCGTCCCGTGGGATCTCGGCGGCTCGTTATTGTCACGTTGTAGCATCTCAGGTGCGTTGACAAACGCGTGCGGCATTAAGCTCGTCTCCATTTATCACGGTTTTTAACCAGTTTAAGTAGTATGCCTGGAGATAGGTTAGTTACTTATCAATCGCTCACTCGCATGGCATGAGGATGCCAAGGAGCGGCTATGCGAAATATGCCTGATGTGCCTTCCGATTCTCTGCCAATCTCACGGAGCGGACGACCAAGCGAGATTGTTTTCTACGACGGTGTGAAGAATACTAAGCTCGATGGGTCGACCTTGCGTTCTTCGTCCACGTTTTTTATACATCTGACAAATATATCTCGTTTCTTCGTGATTCGTATTATTGTGATACACGTTGTGTTATACATGATTCGAGCGGCAGTGATCCCCGAGTCCTTGAGCGTGTTTTGAACTCAACTAGCTGTCCTAGCTAGAGAACTGTCGCCAGTCATGACACTGGAAAGTATCCGCGACAGGATAAATTAGCAGTGATCTGTATTCTGTAAGTATTATCTTGTTACATAAAGTTCTATGCATGCATATATCTCTCTCTTTTTTCCTGCATTTTTATATTTACACATGTATATGTGTATGTATGTAAATTTCTGTCTAAATAATATGGAAAAATTTTGATCTATTTATTTCAATAGAATTACACAAAACAAGGTCTTTGCCACATCTTAATAAACATAATATAAAATATGTGAAAAATATATATGCATATAATCTGACACATATGTATATGGATGCGTAAAAAGGGAGAAACAGTCGCATTAATAATTATAATAATACTTATTTTATCAGACCTTAATTATTTGTATATTAATATTGATATTTCTCATAAATAGTGTTAATAAGCTTAAAATAATATTTTAAAGAAACAAAATTTTATTGTTTACACATAATTGTGTATTTTATTGTTTATATATATATATTATTTTAATATCAATATAAATTTCTATTCAAGTTTTGGTAAATTTAATTAAATTCTTGTATGTTAAATATCTCTTTAATATATCAATTTATTCTTTTTATATATAAATCTCACACATCTGTATCAATACCAAAAAAAAAAAACAAAAAACAAAAATAAAATATTATAAAGAAAAAGTATTTGTATATGTAATGCATGACATTTCTATTCTTTTTACTTTTACAAGATATTATTTTAATCAAGTATTGTAAAAACATTATTTTGTGTTGTATAGATACGTTTATATATGCCACAACCGGATTAAAGCTAGGTCCTAAAGGGCCTAGCATGGGCCACTATGAATCCACCTGTGGTCAACAAATCGAGCACTCGCGGCTCTGGATACCACCAAAAGGCATTAGCTGAGATTCGCAATTCGTTACTACCATTTGCGAATATCGGCGGGATTGGAGAGGTGGGTTCCAGTGCCGCTAGCACTATCTCTACTGTATCCACGACTAGTGGCATTAGCTCCGCCTCGGGTCTTAGCGGGCTCTCCGGCGCCTCTGGTTCCACTGTTGATAAACCGGATCAGCGACAGGCATTGGGACAATTATTAGCCATGGGATATTCGGAGGTGAGACAGGAGAATGCCGCTCAATATTTGTTTTAAACTATTATTAATTATTAAGCGATATAAATCTAACGATAAACAACTTACCTTAATTTGAAATCGCTTTACAGGAAATAGGATTACGCGCCATGAAATTTGCGGGATGGCGATTAGATGCAGCGATAGAGTACTTGAAACAGACTCAAGGGGAATCTCTGAATGGGCTTGGTAAGCTCAATAGCAAACTCATTAGGAAACCGAGTCTTGAAAGGGAATTAAGTTTGCAACGCGGCAGTCCCGCGTTGGACAGCGGGGCGGGCAGCTCGCGATCCGATAGTCCGCGACTCACGGAACTTAGCACGCATCCGCAGTTGAGCCGCCAATACTCGCCCAATAACTTTGTGGAACGTGAACCACCGCCACCTCCGCCGCCTCGATGTAGTTCCACGCCACCGCCACCGCCACCGCCTCACGCGCCATATAGTCAGCCTAATGTGCCCACCAACATGCAACAAATGCTCAAGCGAATGTCACCTGCGCCGGTCGTGCCGACGAGACCGGCAGTGACGACATCCAACACGGTCGGTGCTACGTCAGCGTCAGTGAATCCGCCACAGCGCGGTACTAGTCCGGTGGCAAGCGTTAACAATTCTGGCAGTCGTCAGCCAATGATCGTGCAAAATGGTCCTCAAGTACAACAGCAATTAACGCAGCAGATGCAGGCGCTTAGCATTTATCAAACGAGCAACAGTAATACGAGTACCCAGATTGAACCTCCGCCACCTTATCCCATAGTTCCATCCTCATCCGCCGGTCAACCAGTGCAACCGCCTTCTTACAGTGTTTCTATGCAGAATCGGCAAAGTCCCACACAGTCGCAACAAGATTACCGTAAGAGCCCGTCGTCTGGCATCTACTCAGGTCCAACGTCGGCTGGTACGCCCAGTCCTATCACCGTGTCTACGATATCGCCCAATAATACGCAGACGTCGATGGCACGACCGACGCCGTTGCAAGCGTGGGGCGCGCGGCAGGCTAAAACACAACCGCCGATCATCATGCAGTCAGTGAAAAGTACACAAGTGCAGAAACCCGTATTGCAGACCGCTATCGCGCCCACAGCACCACAGCCGATTTCTACTACCAACAACACACCACCACCGCCTCCTTCTTACGCATCATCTATGCAACAGAAACAACAGCAACAACCACTGCCTGCTTATCCACCCGTGAACAATGTCGTCGCGCCGCCTACTAATATACCGACAACAGAACCGCCAAGTTATGCCACGACGATGCAGGCATTAGCGGCACAACGCGGTATACATCATCCGTTGCCGCCGCCACCTTACAGCACTCCCACTGAAGACACATCAATTATATCTTCTACAATAGAGAGCGGCAGTGCGCCGCGATCATCCCCAATTGCCCATCATCCGCCACTTCAGAGGAAATATTCGCCGGTCGACAATTGTCAACACATGGATGTACCATCCCTACCGCCGGTTGCCTCGACCTCAATGTCTGTAAGAAACAATAATAATCATTCGTCTTTGCCTGAGGCCGCTGCCGTCGCCGCTGGTAGCAAAGGTAGTGGCAACGCTAAAGGTGATCATAGCGGTAACTCACCTTTATCCTACAAAATCAAGCATCAATCTCCTATACCTGAGCGCAAAACCATGAGCATAGAAAAGGAAGAGGAACGCAGGGATTGCAAAGTGAGAAACTATTCTCCTCAGGCTTTCAAGTTTTTCATGGAGCAGCACGTAGAAAATATACTCAAATCGCATAAACAACGCCTCTATCGACGTATGCAGCTAGAGACGGAGATGGCGAAGATCGGTCTAAGTGCGGAAGCACAGTGTATGATGAGGAAGATGTTGTCGCAGAAAGAATCTAATTACATCAGATTAAAACGGGCGAAGATGGACAAGTCGATGTTCACCAAGATCAAACCGATCGGCGTCGGCGCATTCGGTGAAGTCACGCTCGTTAGGAAGCTCGACACCAATCAGTTCTACGCAATGAAAACCTTACGTAAAGCCGATGTGTTGAATCGTAATCAAGTTGCTCACGTGAAAGCCGAGCGTGATATATTGGCAGAAGCTGACAATGAATGGGTCGTCAAACTCTATTACTCGTTCCAGGACAAAGATAATCTGTACTTTGTGATGGATTACATACCCGGCGGGGACTTGATGTCCCTATTGATTAAGCTTGGCATCTTCAAGGAGCCATTGGCAAGATTCTACATCGCCGAGCTCACATGTGCAGTTGAGAGCGTTCACAAAATGGGATTTATTCACAGGGACATTAAACCGGACAATATCTTAATTGATCGTGACGGACATATCAAACTGACCGATTTCGGTCTCTGCACGGGATTCCGTTGGACTCACAACTCTAAATATTACCAACAAAACGGTAAACATTCTTCAATCATTTCCTTTGCTTAGTAGATGCTCAAATATTAAGCTATTTAAACAAATTTACAGTAATTTTCGCAGAAAAATTAAAGGCGATGTATTTATATACTCAAATATCTCTTTTTATTCAGTAATGTATACGCATCGTATTTTTTTGTTTGAGAAATATGATATATATATTCGTATCAAACGGAACGAAAAATTGGCATAAGTGGATTTTACAAGCCACCAAAATATCGATTTTTTCTGTTAAGAGAACAGATTGATCGAAATACCGATAGTTCTCAGAGAAATAAATGAGTGATAACAGAAATGCACATGTACAATACTACAATTATAACAATTATTATGATAACGACAAGAGTGAGAAAAACTTATTGTGATGATTATTATAGTGATAACTATGATAACAATAAAAATGACGATAATGATGATAATTATTACGATATCGCACATGTATAAAACACCAGTATGAAGGATATATCTTCTTGTTTGATTCCAGGTCATGGTAAGCAAGATTCGATGGATCCAGCTGACGATTGGAACAACGAATGTCAGTGCATACAATTGAAGCCATTAGAACGTAGGCGACACAGAGAACATCAAAGATGTTTGGCGCATTCTCTGGTCGGAACACCGAATTATATTGCGCCAGAGGTTCTACAGCGTACAGGATACACCCAGTTATGCGATTGGTGGAGTGTAGGAGTAATTTTGTATGAAATGTTGGTTGGTTCTCCACCATTTCTTGCCAATACGCCCGCTGAAACTCAATATAAGGTATGCACAATGTGTATAATCTTTATGGTATATACATAATTATCCAAAACTTTATATTAGGGTCAAAACTTAAACTATCACTTTTGGAATAAAATTGTAATTAATTAATTAATTAATTAATATACTCTTAATTATAAACAATTAAAGAGATAAAAAATGTGATCTTTTTCCAAGTAATTTGGCTATTTATAAATTAATAAAGTTAGAAAGCTAAAAATTTAAAGAATTATTAAGCATATCTTATTGTATAATATGTAATTTATTGAAAATTTTTTGTGTTTATTGTTGGAAAAAAATCTTGAGTATATATATGGAAATATTGGAATAAGTGTTTTTTATATCGGTTGCTTATAAACTAATAAAGCCAAAAAGCTGAAAATTTAAAGAAATGTTAAGCATATTTCATTGTATAATATATAATTTATTGAAAATCTTTTATATACTTATTTTTGAAAAAAATCTTGATTGTATGGAAATGAGTGCTTTGAGAAATAAGTGCTTTTTATTTTAAAAAAGCAATTTTATATGTGTTTAATTTTCATTTATAATTTTCTTTAGATTTATAATCAATAATCCAAAAAAATCCGGATAAGTTTAATTTGAACAAATGTAAAAGAATGCCACTTCCCTCCATTCTCTTTCCTCCCATATTAAGTTTTAAATTTTCAAAATTTATATTTAGATTTATAGTCAATGTCCCGAAAAAACGACCAAAAGTTTGACTTGAGCAGAAATAAAAAGTTTTATTACAATTTTAATACAATTTGTTTGCCATATCAGATCCGCCATTTCAAATTTCTGAAATTTGACTTCAAATTCATAATTGGTGACCCAAAAACATATAAATATAAATGTTAATAAAAATCTGTTGAGTAGAAAAAAATGTGTCCCTTTAAATGCCATTGTAAGAATTATGAATGTTTCTTCTGAAAAATGGATCAGGCTCTTTCCTAATCAATCAGAATCAATTTTTTTTAGTAACATATAGCATTTTCGTCTTTGTTAAATTGAAGAAAGATTAACGTAGTTTTAAGATTTAGTGTAGCCAGTTTTTTTAGTATGTATGTGTGGACTTTCATATTCTAATTTTTTTAAACTAATCAATATTTTTTGTTTTAAAATTTACGTGTATTAAATAAATCATTAATAAACATATGTGCAAAGTTTCATAAAAATACGACAGAAAAACGCTTATTTTTAACAAGGAAAGAGTCGGAAGTGCCCTCCGATTTTGATGATTTTTGAATATATTGTATAGTCTAGGTCTAGGTCAACAAAATAATATATATATTTTTTTATATTTTTTACAGTTTTGACGATATTTGCCCAGAAATATAAAAACCGATTTTTTTCAGGGCACATCATCTTTTTAACGGCCATTTGGGCACAAATAAAAAAATGTGTCTCTTACTAGATTACAAAGCTCATTAAAATTGGAGAAGGACACTTCTGATCCTTCCCATATAAGTGCTTCGAGATAAATTGTCCTATTAATGTTTTTTATAAATGTTTTTTGTTTTATTTCTGCAGGTCATTAATTGGGAAACGACGCTTCATATACCGAAACAGGCTAATCTATCGCCAGAAAGTATGGATTTAATACTAAAACTCTGTGTTGGTGCGGATCGTCGGTTGGGTAAAAATGCGAATGAAGTTAAGAATCATCCGTTCTTTGCAAATATCGACTTCGAGAAAGGATTACGACGCCAAATGGCTCCACATATACCTCGTATAGAATATCCGACCGACACGAGTAATTTTGATCCCGTTGATCCTGACAAGTTGCGCAATTCAGAGTCGTCGGATTCAAACAAATCAGATGAGTTACTGGACAACGGAAAGCCATTTCATGGCTTCTTCGAGTTCACATTCAGACGTTTTTTCGATGACGGTGGTGGTCCTGCGTATCCTAGTCGAATCAGTTTGGATGACAACGATAATCAAGGTCCTGTTTACGTATGACATTAGGCTAAGCTTATGATTTATGATCACTTTGCTGCCTATTATTTTCTCGTTTAATACTTCTCTGTCGTCATTCTTTCCGTTCGATATTTTATAATTCAAGATAATTTACCGTTCATGACTATTTTCTCTTTTAGACACATTTTACTGTACTTCGCCATATATACGATGGTTTTCTATTGGACATTTAAGACACAATACTATTCTGGCAACAGGTAAAGCCATGTTTTTATGACAAATGACGATTACAGAATGTATTACGAGGGGAAGTTAGAGAATATCTCTATTTAATTATCAATCTTGTACTGCATGTAGTGGGATGATTTATGTCATATCAGGCAAGAACCATGTCACTATATGCAATGTAAGGTTGGCAATTAAATAGAGAATTTCTTTCTAACTTCCCCTCATAATATAAACCCTCTAATCGACATCTGTCATAAAAATATGACTCTACCTATTAAGAAAGTAGTATTGTATCTTAAATTAATTAAATTAATTGTGTCTATAATTAAATAGGAAACCTTAATTTCTGACTTTTCCTTGTATATGCAAGGAACATCAATAATTCCTTCATTTTTGAATTCGGCATTCTTGGGTTGAACACATCATTTAGTTGTTTGCACATCATGACCATTGGCTCTGACAAGAATCAGAAAATTGGTAATGAAAAGTTCGATAGGTGTCTGACCTATTAACATTAAATATAAGACTAACAGAATGTAATATAATTTGTTTCTCATTTTCTATTTAATGATAACATTGCCGATTTTTCTTATTGTTAGAGCTAATAATCATGATGCATGAGTATCTACATATTATTTGTCTGATTCAAAAATGTCACAAGTGGAAAACATTATTGGTGCCTTTTTTGTACATATATAAATATGTATACTATATTCTGTACATATGTACATATATAATAGTACATACATAAATATATGTATGTATGTACATATATTTCATTAATGCCTTAGTATTTTTTAAGATTGCATTTTTGTGGTCGGATGTAATGTGTCTAAATATTCGTGCATCATGACTCAGTTTAGTCGGATAGTTTAACATTTATAAGTGTTTTATATTTCTACAAAATTAAACATAAGATTACATGATAAAATAATTAATGCAATATTACATTAATTAATAAAAACGTAGTTTTGAATTATTTAATTACGCATCTATATATTCATAATTATCTAATTATGAATAATTAGTTACATTACAATGCATGAATATCTGGATTGATCAAAAAATAACTTTCCCAAAGAAATTCCAGAAGTATTGAGGCATTAATATGTGCTGCGCACTAGCAGTCAATCAGCATGTCTAACAAATCTATTATACGGGATGGATCACTAAAGATGTTACAGGCTATTATTTCTGAAATTGAATGAAATAAACTAATAAAGGCTCTAAAATTGAACGAGATATGAAATTTTCCAACGTTTGGTATCAAAGTGGACATTCGACGTAAAAATGGAACTTCGCATTGCAATTAACATGCGAAATTAATGTGTAGGCAGATTTTATATCTCGTTCAGTTTCAGAAATATTAGCCTGTAACATCTTTAGTGATCCACCCTGTATAACAAATTTACTGAATTTAATACAAATTGGAAGAAGTTCTGATGCACCAAATGTTATTCGAAGGGGATAGTGACATGGAAATCTTTGTCTCTTTCTGTACAGATTAGGAAGAAAGTTTACCTTACGTTCTACAAAGACAAATAATCTTGGTTTGCTTAAATTTAGTGAACCCTGATTAAATTTTTAACAGGACTTACATACAAAGTTTTCAATACACATATGCTTAAAGAACAAAAATATCTTTTGAGATTCTCGGATTTTTTTCTCTATATGAGTTATATAAGGAAGAGTTCTTTTTAAATTGTATTGAATTCAGTAAGAGAAAGTGATCTGAATGAAAGACTCTTTCCGAGTCATTGTTTTTTAAGTACATGTAAATTGAAAGCTTTATACAAGCCTTGTTAAAAGTTTAGTGAGTGTTATTATAAGGAAAAACATCAGACTTATATAATAGACTGAACATTCTTATGTGACAGTTAAGGGAACAAAGTTGTTCGATAAAATTGATGGACAGAAATATACAAGATGCTTTCTTTATTACATAATGCTCTGATAAGGGGCGATATAAAGGAACCAGAAAAATAAGAGTGTGAGGCAACTATTTCTTTTCTTTCTTTCTCTACACCAATTGCACAATTAGACAAGGAAAGCATCTTATTTTCTATTGTTTTTTCTTACTAATGTTGTCTTTAAGCTTCAAATGGAAGCGCTCGATCTATTTACATAAGTCTACAGTAAACACGAACTTATAACATCCGTAAGACATAAGATTTCTGATTGTACTAAAAGAGACAATGGCTGCATTCAGTAGAAGTGCTTAAATGCTACAATTTTAATATGTCCTAAAGAGGATCGCAATCTAGTAAAGAAAAAAATGCTGTGTAATGCATTGCAACAATTAGAAGGACGTTGTTTTGCGATATATTAATAATGATAGTAGAGTAAGATCTTACCTTTATGAATATAATAGTCTCATTAATTTTCACCTTCTAGAACGTGGAAAATTTTTGTAAAACAAAAATTAACGAGTATCCTCTTCAAAGTGCGAGCTGCCCAATTGCCGTTCTGCCAGAATAAAAATCCTTAATATTATTTAACACATTGCACTTAAATGCAGTGTACTTTTAATGTATTAGAAACATAGGAGACTGCTGAATAAACATGTTGCAACTTAATGGAGCACTTATCGTTACAGTATCATTCAATAGAAAATTATAAATGATTACAAAACAGCTACACTCGCTGAATGCATCCAACAGTATCCAATGTTGTTATCTTTTTCTATTTAGAGTGCCAAAGCTCTTGTTAATATACATAGGGTACTTTTCATTTATATAACACTCGTGCTAATTCAAATTGATAATTCCAATGATAAATGAAACGCATAATTCACTGCGAAAACAGAATTAATCGGAGTTTTGTGTCATTGACACTACAGACTTCTTTATATGATACTAGACCGCTAACAGCGATACTAAAGATAATATGCAAGCTATATCTAAATTGAGCGGAATATATAAGTTGAATTAATATCATACTTCTACTAGGATCAAAAAGTAAGATTCCCTATTTTATTATGGCTTTTATTTACCACTTATGCACAAATTGGATTTATATAGTTAAAATATAAGTTAATGACTATTTTTCAATATAGTCTTTTGAAAAGGTTGATGTACACTTATCCCATCTGACATGAGTTTAAAGATTCCCTCTCGGTAAAAATCCGGCTCTTGATGTTTAAACCAGTTTCGAATAGCATTCTATATCGCTGCATCATTTTGAAATCTTTTTTTTCCAAGATATTTCTTCAGCGGCTCAAACAAATGAAAATCGGAAGGAGCCAGATCCGGGCTGTAGGAAAAATGCTTCATAAAATGTTCCAATCAAAAGTTCCTGAGTTCGATGTGCAGAATGAGATCTGGCATTATCGTGAAAAAAATTCATAAGGACTGGGTTTCTCTAAAAAGAAGACCGGACCTCTTCCTTCGAATTGCCTCCTTAATGATGCAGCAGTACTTAATGCTGTTCAAGAATGATTTAAACATTAAGAGCCGGATTTTTACCGAGAGGGACTCTTCCCACTCTAGCCAAGGTAGGAAATGCATTAATCTTCTCAAAGATATTAAAAAGATATAATAAAAAGTAGTATTAAAAAGATATATTAACAAGTAGTTATTAGTTTCTATTTTAACACAATAAAACCAATTTATGTTTTAGTTGTAATGAAAGTCGTAATAAAATAGGGGATTTTATTTTTTTTATCCATCCTAATAGAAATCTATGATATTAATCCAACCTATATATATATATATATTCTGTCCAATTTAGATATGGCTGCTCTTGCATTGCTGTTAGCGGTCTATTATAATATATAGAAGATTGTGATTTAAATTAAATAAATAGAAAGCGAAAATGAGAAACTATAATCTACTAACGTCACTAAGGGCCACTTCGATCAAATATCGATTAATTTAATAGTTAATTAATTTACAGAACGACCAACATAAAAATTTCCAACGATATAATTCTCGCGTATATAATATAATACAAATTTTTAAATTCTGCTTTTGGTCGCCCTATAAGTTAATCAACGATTAAATTAATCGGACTTTGGTCGAAGTAGCCCTAAATGGAAAAGCCTATAGTATTCAATGGACAAATGAAATATAATAATTAGTTATTTCTGGATATCCTATTAGTTACTACTTCTTTTTTAATCTTAATTTATTTCGTATTTATTGCGTGACCATATGACTATGTGTAGAATGAATAAGTGAATGGCACAAAAAAGTTTTTTGAAAACTTACCGTGCTAGATACGTATAGTTATTCGTGTTTTTTTTAATTTGCTTTCTTAATTTACACAATGGGCTGCGGTCGGGAAAACGCTGGAAATGCTTCGAAGCATTGCATTAATCAATCAGGATAAAAAAAATCTGTATTTTTTGTTTTGATTAGCCAATCAAACGCTTCGAAGCATCTCTAGCATCTTCCCGATCGCAGGCATAATCACGCAATAAATGTGAATAGTGGGAAAACGTGCAAAAAAGGGATAACTATTAGAGAATCTGGAAATAACTACTGGAAATAGTACAGGATTGCATCCATCACTCATTATATTAGCTTATTAGAAATATTGAAACATATTAGAAACATTGAAACACTTTTATTCCTTATACCTTAAATAATCTAACCCTAACTTTAACTTAATTTAATCCATAAAAAGTTAATAGCCAAAATTTAAATAAAAAAATAAAATGTAAGAATAGACAAACTGAGTGAGAAACTGAGAAAAAATTGTTTATATACATATATATGGTAAATATAACTATATATAATTATATGTAACATATTGTATAATCTAATTGAAAAAACTTAATTTTTTCTAAAAAACTGCAAAAATATTTTTCTAGATTCTTTTCATTTATTTTGCTCATTATTTTTCATATATGTATAATTACACAAAGAATATAAGAGAAAGACAATAATATATGGACATATTTTGTATATAATTATATAGAATAAAATTTCGTTAATTTCGGTTCTATAGGATGAAAAATGCGGAAAATATATAAATTTATTATATCTCATTATATAAAGACAGTTTTTTCACTTTAAATTTTTCCTTAAAAAAATGAAAAATCATTTTTCTAATTACTTTTTAATTATTTTATTTTTTCTATATATATGGACAAAGATTATACAAGAGAAAACATTTTTTTCTCGTGTGATGTTTAAAGAAATGCCTGAAATGGAAATATTATAAAGTTTAATCACGCCTAAGATCTCTAAAAAAGTAAGACCCATATTATTTTTATTGCTTTTAAAAAAAATCATGAAAAGAATGATAGATGAAGGACTAGTGTGAAGAATAGAACTAAATAAAAAAGTATATCTTTATTAAAAAACACATTTAAGAGAAGATTGTATGTGAGAAATATTAAATAGGTAACTACGAATGATATAGAATGAAAAAAGAATACATCAGATTCTTTAATGTTTTGTTAACTCATGATAATGTCAATGATGAGATTCATTGAAAAATTAATACAGAAAAATTGTGTCCAAGTAGAATAATAAGATATTAAGAAAATTGGATATTTTATAGAAGAGTAAAATTTGTTATGGAGAAGAAAATCTAAGATAGGTATATTTTTTGAGATTTATAGATATGGTGTTAAAGTTGAAAGAAATGATGTTAAATCTGATTATATGTGCAATTTACAATAACTAAATTATAAAAAAAATTGTAGCAGAAGAAATTGAAAACAGATTTCATTTGTAGACGATATCTCGATATAGGGTGTCCCACGGGAAGTTGCTGAAACTAATCAGCTGTCATTTTGAAGCGTACATAGAATGCAGAAAAAGTAAAATACCTTTTAATAGAGAATATTTGGCAGTTTTATTTACATATGGACTAAACACAATCTGAGATATTTTTATTATTTAATAAACGGTTATAAAAAAAATGCCAAATATCAACAATGATATAGTATATTTTTAAATGCGCACTATCAGAATGACAACTAAAATTAAGTCTCTTTCGTGGTGAATGACATCTCAAGAGAGATATTATATAATTAATTTTAAGTTTCCGAAAGAGATTGGTTTCTGTTTATTAAATGATAAAAATTCGATTATCTGATTGATATATATATAAATTCATATCAACATTCTGTATATATTTCATCCATAAACATTTATAGAATGAATTATGGAAAAATTAATCTCAATCTTCTTAATATATTAAATTTTCTTTGGCGCCTTTCCCCTATTATCATCGTCACCTTTTAATTAGCACATAAAAAATTACACATAATCAATCCATTATTCGTGATGAGCGTGATTAGGTCACTATATAAATATATTTATATTAATATATTTTGTGTAACCATTTTAAAAGCTTCCTGTATGGTGTAATATGATACTTAAATAAGAATTTAGACACAATTCGACATTGAATTACTTGCCGAGCAATGAGCAATATCGCACAGAATATTTTCACTGTTAATTACACAATCGAGCGAGAGCTTATTTTTTGTGATTTTTATTATACACGCAATATACAATCGATCTTTTGTATAAAGAAATTCATCAAGAAATTATGAAGATGCGATAAAAGATTATACACAATCAGAAAATTTACTAAAGAATACTGTGTTAGATGAATACGATAAACGGCGAAATATCTTGGATAATAAAATGTCGGACGGAAAGTTATAAAGAGTGAAATATTTTGGACGATAAAATATCAGAGAAGTATTAACGGACAAATATCGAACGGGGAAATAGCAGATAATGAAAAAATGCTATCAAGCTTACGAAGATTCATGAATCTTGTTCATATCAAAAACATATAGTGTTCCCCGATTAAAAGATCACTTTTCTCCTTGATTATAAAATCACGAGTTATTCTGTCTCCCATAATTTTTAAAGCTAATATATCTCAAAGCTTTATTTGATGTCCAAATTAAAATAACCGATTTCATAAAACGTTACTATAGTTAGCTTGCTTTCATCTACTCTCGGCAAGCTGCCGGAAATTTTTTCCTGGAAGATGATTAAATCCATATCCTTGTTATATAAGATCATATCGGATTCTTGCATAGTGATTTTACAATCGGAAAACACATTGTGATTGGGATTTATAACTTTTCCCCGGTCGAAAATGTTCACGCAAATGTTTAAAAAAGATGACTCTTTTTTTAAACATATTGTGTGACTTTTTAAATTTTTGCATTATTAAGTTTGCTTATCAGTCTGATCGATAAATCTATATAGTATTTGAAAATTGTGAAAAAATTATGAAAGAATCTATTATAGCATGTATATTTTTTATGGATGCTCTTATATTGTATATTAATACTGTGTATTAACAGTACTGTATTTTTATGACGAGATCTTTATATTTAAGAATTCCGCGGAAAGGAATTATATATACATGTGTAAATGCAAATTGAGAAAAATGGGCATTTACAATGATGTCCTAACATTTATGCAAAATTCACTATAATTTAGTATTTTTTTTTAACTGTTGCGGTTTTAGTAAACAATAGTGTACAATATAGACACATCTCAATAACATTAATTACTGTACATATCGCATGACATATTTTCATACGTGATCGTTTTATATTCTACAATATATGGTCAGAGTACATGACTACATGAACAGTGAAATGAGTTAATTTCTTCTTTTTTTTTTCTTTTTTTTTTTAGTGATTTGTATTTATTTTGGATATATCGGTGAGTATAATAATATATTAATATGGATATAAAAGAGAGATGGAAGGAAACAAAATGGTTAATAGTTAGGCATTTATATTGAGATAAGATAATTTTTAATTATGTGTCAATACTTGAAGAAGTGAATGTAGAGTACAAAATAAGAAAAAATGTTATATATAAATCGTCCAAATTTTATTTTTTCAATTATAATAAATTAAACAAAATGCTTAAAATAATTGCCTTCTGCTGCAATATATGTTGCGGTACATCTTAAAAATGATTTTTGTTTTTTTTTGGGAAGGAGAGAGAGAATCAGATGTTCGAATAATTTCAAATTCAGCTTATATCTTTGTTTATGGATCATATTTGTCATTTTAATAAAAGTATATATAAACGTAAGACATCTAAATATTTTAGCATCTTATTATTTGAAATAGAAGTATTGACGGATTGAGGACAGTATCAAACTGTTTTTGTTATTCATAATCATACCTAAAGAAATACCATAAAATATATGTTAATAAAGTCATATCAGAACATGCTTATAACGAAAGGCGAATTTGAAGTATTTTTTAAAATTTATTATAGCTCGAAAAATAAAGTTTGAACGATCTGTTTTCTTTTGATATTTCTTGTCTTGTTTTTATATTTAATTCTTGAAATATTAACATATAATTAAGAGTTATATATATCAAAATATATATGAACTTATATGATATATATATCGTAGAACACGCGAGTGCACAACTGGACGGCCTGCCGGGCCACGCTGGCAGCAATTTCTATATTTTTACGTAATAAACATCAACACAAAGAGAGAGGAAAGTAAGCTTACAAGACATAGTTAGGAGACAGAAATTGTGTTTGTGCGATGCCAATGATATCGCGCAAACAGTTTTGCCCCGTATCTTGCGAATTATATGCAAAGATCTGTTATAAAACATGTTTATTAAAAAAACATATTTTGCTTGCCATTTTCATCCATTTGTATTGGCTGCCACATTCGAAAGTACCCGATTTAGTATGTTTCAACAAGTACTGTGATATTGAAGATAATTAGAAATATATGTGACTTTTAAATGTATCGGACTTATTTAACATTATTTAACATCTTTTACCAAATTCTATGAAGAATTATTATAAATAATTATTATTATTAAAATATTGATTATTTTATGTATAGATTTTTGAATGAGTGTGATATGTGTTCATCGCATATTTCAATGCAGCTTTTGATCATTTTAACGGTTTTTAATATTGTGTGTGTGTATAAAATGTGTTGTGTGTGTGTAAAATTCTAAGAAATATTACGAATTTACTTAGCATATCGTATACATTAAAACGACTTTTATAACTTTTTTATTATATATCTGTCAACGCATTGTGAAAATTTTATTAACAGTAATAATTAATCTAAAACATTGAAACAAAAGTTTTGTTATACAATAAGGTCGTTAAAGCAAAATTAATATAACGAAATGAAGTGAACATTTTAATTGTTATATCATCAATTGTTATATTATAACTCAATGTATCGCAACGAAATTGCCATCCATTTGTAACTAATGTCCTTAGAATAAGAACTTTACAGTAACAAGGAACTGATGTATATATATATCGCTGTACGAACGATTTTAATCGTTATAAATACCTATACTTTTCGAGGTACATATATCTCTCGATTAGGAGAGCCAGCATCAATAATCTCAATCTTGAGATACATATACATATTGTCAATATCATGGCTCTGAGTAACATTTGAAAGGTTTTAGCTTTCGTTGTTTATTAAAAAATTATTAACAAATAAAAGTCCATATAAAGTAAAGTTCGAATATAGATCTTGAAAAATTTAATTTTGAACACAGTTTACATGAATATTATTGCGCATACTATACGCGTGAATATACCTATAAATAAACACACATTTTTATATAGGATATTTAAATATGTTTTAAATTGATTAATATGGTTGACGAAGGGTTTTCCACATAGGCTTACTACTTTTCACACCTAGTAAAGTCCAACTCACATTACCTGATGTTTTCAATATGACGAATCTATAATTGTACGGTTTTATATAAGTTTGCAATTTTTCACGCATAGCGAGATTATTTCACATCGCCTGATGCTTTAAATGCGATGAGGTCTATAATTATACAGTTATTAATTATATCCTTATCACATTGAAAGCATATGAGGTGGAACCTGTGTGACACCATACAATTGTAGACCTTGTCACACACTAAAAGTACCGGACAAATGAGAGAGTTGTATCGTGTATATTTTATAATAAATATTTTTTGCGTAATAAAAAGAAAATTATAAATTTTTGTGAAATTGTGGAGTGTTTCGAACTACAACATATTTTTGAATATTCTCTATATAAAGATTTGTTTACCCAAATATATATGTATAATGTGTACTAATATCCGTATAAATTGTGTCACAAATATATTAAATTTTTCTTTGGCAATCTGTATTTAAATCTTACTTTACACGCACTTTTAATGGTTAATAATTTTTTAATAAACACAAGCGATGGCTAAAATTTTTCAAATGTTACTCAAGATTACGATAACATATCATACAATCCATTTTAATGTCTCATTTTAATGAAAAAAAGCTGAAGATCCTTACAGCTTTTTACAACGAATATTGCGAAGAGAATCGATTTATATAAAAAAACCACGTTGATTTCACATTAAAAAAAAATTAGTTTGACCTTCACATAGCTTTGAAAAATGACTTTACTTAGAATTCAAGATTATCAACTTTTCACTCTCTCAAAACTGTATAAATTTTTCTGAAACAATTTTTGTTTGACGTCAAGTTTAGGAGATATATATTAGCTGCTTCCATCAAAATGGAACATCCTGTATGTCAAAATCAAAGTTATTGAGACGGACTTCTTTAATTGATATATATTTACCATTATTTTCAAAAATATATTTTTGCCGTTTTTTTTTTCTTTTAATATAAGGTCATAACTAAAAAGCATGCAATATTGATATATATAATTTTATGTGCAAAAAACTACCAGTGTCTAATCGAGTTATTCAGATGAGTTATTTAATAATTGTTATTAATAATCTTAATTATTTATTTATGTTGAAAGTAGAGGGAGAAGGAAAAAAGGAGGAGAGAAAGAAAAGAAACGGAATGAAAGGAAGACGAAGGGGAAATGAGAGAGATAGAAAGAAAGGGAAGTTAAGATTGAAGAGAGAGAAAGAGAGAGGCTGCTCAAATTTTAAAATTCTGCTTTTGGTCGTCTATAAATTAATCAACGATTAAATTAACTGGAGTTTGGTCAAAGCAGCCCTTAGTAGCGTTATAATACATATATTGATTGTTAAAAGATTGATGGGCGCTGCTTTAAAGAAAAAGACAAGGATATTCAAAGATATAATTTCACTTTGGGATTCAAATACTTGGTCTAGGTATATCTATATCTACGTTTAGGGAAAGGTTCATTTGGACAGTGCGATTAGACACAATGGACGCATTTAGTGGACTCAATAGTTAAGCATGTTGTCTTGTCAACACTCGATGTTGATTTGTTAGTTCTAAAAGTAAGAACCAATCATGTTCGATTGTTACCCAACTATTAAGTTCATTAAATGCGCCCAATCATATCGACCGATTCCTAGGGTAACCAGACAACGATTGACCAATCACAGGACCTCATTTTCAACTGGCCAATAAGTATTGTGTCCAATCGATATACATCCCTACGTTTATATGTCACCTTTGATCAAATTTAATAATATCTGTAGTTTTAAAACTTGCTGATCATAGCTATTCTTTTGAAGAATGGAATGTCTGTGTGACTACATTACACATCATTCTTAGGCCGGTATTCATAGTCCGTTCTTATATCCAAGATCGTCTTAAGTGTGGTCTTGGGTCGTCTTAAGATCCCATTCAACCAATGAAATGGCCGCATAGTATCTTAAGATCGTACTTAAGACGATCTTGAATATAAGAACGGACTATGAATACGGCCTTAATCAGGTTTAATACATCCCTAATTCTAAAACTGGCCAATCACAACATTCCATTCTTCAGAGGAATAGCTATGATTGGTCAGTTTTAAATGTATTAGATTATTAACTTTTGACGTAGCTGAACCGTGCAGTTCCTTCTCAAGCACTAGCTGCTTAACCGTGGATAATCACAAGATCACAACGTGAACAAATGGGATGCTACCGATTGTGTAATTGTTTATCCGGGATTATGCAACATTATGTTACTTATTTAACTTTTCTTTAACCGCGAGCAGCGATTGGCTACGAACATCCTCCCAAAGATTCGTTTCTTTTCAATGTTCCACTTCTAAGCACACATTATCCGATTTCATCGAATTTCTTAAATAACGTATTTCGTTAAATAGCAATAGTTTTCTTTTCTCTTCGGTACGAGAAACATAGGCATCCGAGAATGAATCGTTTCGTAAAGATCCTTAGGAGTAAGGAAACTCGTGACTATTTTATGAGGCAAGTGCTGCTGGTTGTTGCCCGTTATCGCTATTTATATAATTCCCACGGTACATGCACATCAAAATTTGCACGTGCGAATGACGTTTTTCTTCCAGCACGCATTTCTGGGGTCCAGTTGCTAATTGGGCGATACCGATTGCTGCCATTAGTGACATCCGGAGGGATCCCAAGTACATCAGTGGAAAAATGACCTTCGGTTAGTTTAATGATCCTTGCACACACATTCTATCTTGGTTCATTTTTAGAGAGGGATAAACATTCAAAGGAATCTTTGTTCGATTTTTATAATATTTCTTATTTGTCTAATTTATTGATAATTTTTATTCGTTTTGATATTTTTTAACTCAAGATTACAAGCAAGTATATATGTAAATATCATTGAAACATTTTTCCTGTCCTTTGTTTCCCCTATAGAATTCTCTCAAGGCTTCTGGTTCCGTCATACTGAATTATGATGTCAGAAGCGAGAAGTCACGAATTTTTTTTTCTTGCGAAATACATGGAAATAAGTTTTTTTTTTAATTCAATCACGGATTGGTTATGGATAAGTAAAATACACTTGTACGAAAATTCCTTTTTTGATTCGTGAATTAATAAATAGCTCTGTCAATCATCATAAGGTCCATTTTCGTTGGAAATATAAACAAATACAGATGAGTTATACGATATTTATTATTGCAAGATAAAAAAGGGAATTTTCGAAATTATTTAATCGATATTATTGTACAAAATTGCATCCAAAATAACTTATTTATTCCAATGATTTTGCAAGCAAAAATTTTATGATTTCTCGTTTTTAACTTCATAATTTAATATGATGTCAATAAAAGAAATCAGGAACTTTAAATTAAACAATTTGTATTAAATAACTCATTGCAATATATGGCTGCAATGAGAAAACAGAAGTCTTACCAAAATCTATCTAACATCCCTTTAAGTTTGTCGCAACTTTAAAGAATTGATCTGTATAAAATATACATTTTTATTAGTTTTCAAAAGTTTTAGTTACTTGATATTTATCTTATGTATATAGAGATTATATGCAAGATTTTAAAAAATCAGTAAAATTAGAACAATGACTTGACGATTATGATTTTTACTATCACAAAAAATTGTTTTTTAATTTTATTAGTTTTATTCAACTGTAAAATAGACAATAAATATGTGTGTGTGTGTGTGTGTGTGTGTGTGTGTGTGTGTTACAAATATTTATCTAGTCTATATTATCATGAAATTTATCAAAATGATAGCTCTGTTAGAAAATCTGTAATTATATCTATCTTTTATTAATATCAATTTTTTAAGATTCTATGTTAATCTTTTTCAGCCTTATGTTTATATTCAGCAATGTTCATGAGATTTGCAATCAAGGTGCAACCACGCAATATGCTTCTATTTGCCTGCCATTTTGTTAATGAAGGTGCACAAATTACGCAAGGTTGTAGATTTATTAAGTGCCATTATCTCAATAAAAAAGAATAGTAAATTAAGAAATAGATGATATTTGCTTGCCAAAAAGCAAAATATTACATTAGTCGAAAATTGTCTTATACATATGGTAGAGAGAGAGAGAGAGAAAAAAAGAGGGAGAGAAAGAGAGAAACTTGTTGAACATACAAATATATAAAATACAAATATAAGAATGTTTGATTAACAATATTAAGTATATTGTAAACATTTTTTTTTTTTTTTTGTTAACTTTTTGTCAATTTATTACATTTATGTGAATAACATGGGTAATTATTAATCACTCAAGAGAAATTTTTAGTGCTTTTTACTAAAATGTATTATATATTTTTCAATTATTTTTAGTGAAATATAATGTAGAAATTAATTATTACATAAATTAAAGTTTGAAGTAAACTTCTATAAAAAATTACATATATTGATATAAACGTACGTAAATGTATTACATATATTTTACATAAAAGGTATAAAATATATATTAATATATAAATACATATATAATACATACATATAAATTAAATTATTTTGAAATTATAGCTTTAACTGTAGAGATGGTACATTTATAATATATATTTTCTCTCTCTAGAGATGGTACATTTATAATATATATTTTTTTCCAAAATTACATTTCTAAGTAATTGAAATTATATAAAGCTCTAAAATATATGAATGTTTAAAACATTAAAAATGTTTATAATGAAAGTTTTGTGAATTACATCATACTTTGTCTGTAAAAAAACTGCCTTTAGCATTATAAGGGGGAGGAGGAGGAGCGTTTTTAATATAAGAAAATATATAAATATCTTTGAATATACATATATATAAAAATCCTAAAAATCTTTATATAAAAAGTTCAATTACATTCGGAGAATATATTATAGATATAAAAATATAACAAGTTGTTATTTTGTACTGCCATTACAAAAATTTTATTCGATGACTTAATTTGTAATCTTCATTTATCTATTTTTAGTAATAATAACTTAATTTACATTTATAATGGACGGCATGGATTACAGTTGCTGATGTAGAAAGCAGCAATAGAAATGCAGCAATAGAGTGTTTTACAAAATATTGAATCTTACGAACTATATATATATAATATATATATTTTTTCTCAGATCTTCATTAATATTATTGTGTGTGCGTGTGTATATATATATATACACAATGTGTTTGATTTTATTGAATTGAAGTGTTAAGATTATTTTTTTAACTAATAAAGTTATAAAAAAATTCTTTAAATGAAAATTAAAAAAGAAAATCTAGATAATGAGACCTAAACGAAAATTTTTAAGTGTCACATGCACGTGTAACATTTAAGTCAAACACACTGTGTATATGTGTATGTATGTATATATTTTATATTTACCTTCTTCGATTTTGAAAAAATATTATCAGGGTTGGTAGTAGAACTACCCAACTGGCTTGAATTGACGAAGCACCAGCCAATCGACATTTAAACATATCATATCTAAAACAACAATGTATAGAACCTATATAAATCACTATTCATCATATAATGTAATCATTAATAGATAATTTTAAAACAAACGCGCATAACAACTTAATAATAATTTTCAAATATTTATAAAATTATTTATAAAATTATTTATTTATTTATAAAAAGATATAAGTACCTGGTTTCTTGATCATTTACAATATTATTAAATTCAGCTTCGACTAATTGCCCATCATAATATGTAATTAAATCCTCAAATGGATATTCAAAGCCCTGCTTACATTCACATTTATATCCACCTGTCTCAAATCCTCTCCCAAGAATGGGTACACACTGTAGAAATAAATTAGGTAAAATTTATCCTCCACAAATATAAATGAAATTATCATATGCAGAAAATATTTTGGAAATACAACAAATAATATACTCGTTTTCAATATTTTTGAATTTATACAGGGTGTCCCACCGCATTACCTATTAAAAGCAGATTCTTGAGATCATTTGGAGATGATTTTTCCTCAGCAAAAATGTCGAGTCATAATTTTTTGCAAATTTTCAATTTTTGCCATTTTTTTAACTAAGCCTTAAATTAAAATTCTATCAAAGTAAACTCTATCTAAAACATGCAGTTTCGGATCTCGTTTTTATTATGGAACTGGTTTCGTGTCTCCATAGCGTGTCTCTCACATCGGATTTTTCTGATACATATGCTCTCTTGCGTGTGCGCGCGCTTATATAACACATACATATACACATACGAAGACATATCCTCCACATATGATCGCACACAGACGAGAACACTTACTTGAATTCCAGTTTCTCTATATATATATATATAGTGTGTATTTTTAATGAATGTAATTTGATTTATATCCTAATATTTAAATATATACCTCTGTAGTATCAGTTTTACATCTGGCGGTATTGGCGAATCTATTAGGACCACTGTTTCCTTTACCCTTGGGACATTGATTTATGTCTATTCTGTCAAAGTCCATTTCCATCACTGAGACAGCAGTATACCTAACAGATTTATTTATTTATTACAATTTATAAACTTATTGTATCATTATATTAATTTAACATACGTTGGGTATTCAATATGTCTGAAACCAGTATGTCGCGGATAGATATCTGCTATAGGTGTTACTGCAGCTACAACCCATCGATTGGATCGACCACAATCAAAATACGGTCTTGTCCATTTTACAGGACCAGGATATTCATCAGCACCTGCAAAGTAAATTATAATGTATATAAAATGAGTATGAAATTCAGATTATTAAATTGTTTATAATTCCTGTATTACCAGGTGGACCGTGGAAAGAAAATGTTTCATTTGTATTATTGGCATAACGAATTTCAACTTGGTAAGTTGTTTTAGTATCATGTCTTTTATCCACATTATCTGGTAACCATTTTTTGTACCTGTAAGTAAAATATAGAATAACTATAGGTTAAATGTCCCATAAAATATATGAATTAATGTTAATTATTCAAATTTAATGTATTTTAAATTTTATAGTTTTCACTAGTAAAAAGAATTGCTTTGAGATACCATTCGTTTATACGATAAAAGTCAGTAGTGTAGTCATCGCTGAGCCTAGTAGTGGGAAATGCTCCTAAATCTTGCACGGTGAATGTATTCCTAGTAGATATTCTTTCTAGATGTATAGGGTCATTGAAGTCGTCCGCTCTGAAGGTGCGAGGTGCGAATCTAGGATAAGTTTTATTGAAGAAACCTCTATAGGATGGCGAATAGGACATGTTGGGCGAAAAGTAGATGGCCGAGGCGTTGATGTACGGATTGGAGGAGACATCCGCCACCGTAGATAGGAAGTAGTACATCATGCCTGGATCGTAAGTGTCGTTGATCGCTGGCCGGATAAATCGCGACTGCAGAATATAACTCCAGAAGAAGCTCCTGCTAAGCGCCATATTATGAAGGTGCAACAAGGCCGTGCGATTCGGAAACACGGGATTGATATTGATATCTTTGATGTCGGGCTGATGTGACACCGCATCTTCCGGCAGATACAAATCGCCGAGATGCTGAATCTGACAGTTGTCCTCGTTCACCTTGTCCATTCGCATGCGAATCTCGTCGAAGGCGTCGCGGGTGTGCCATTCGTACTGACCGACCACGACAACGCCCAGCTGATAGTATAACCAGCACGCGACAATGATCGGCGTCACCGCGCGCGAAAGGGTAATCATTTCTATTTCTTTTTCTTTTCTTGATCGAATCAATCCGGATCGTGATGTCGAATCTAAAACCTATTTTATAAAACACTTTATAGCTTCAGTGAACACTTTGCATCTTTGCTTTCTTCCCCTTTCTACAATTCGTAGTAAGCCTGTTTTATGTTGTATTATAAATTAAAAAGGTTTGTTATAACACAAAGTCTTCAGCACTTTTTGGGTATATTTGCAAGGAGAATCGATTTTTAAATACTTTTACAACTTTTACAAGCTTTCAATGAAATCGCATATGAACGTTGGGAGTAAACAACGCCCAAACGAGCGATGTGTGATGTGTGTCTCACAAGTTTCCGCGAGTGCTCCGATTGTGACGTCATCATTGATATATGCTGCATTAAAGGTCTATCCAGACGGATTGGCATAGTCGCCCAAATACATGCATGGAAATTGATTGGTGCATAAGCAAATATATAAGGAAATGTATCAATCAATTTCCTTACGCATATGTTTATGCGACTATGCAAATTCGTTTGAATAGGCCTTTACTTTTCGGGAAATTGACTGTACTAATCTTAGGATAATATTACATTTGTCGTACGACGAATTTGTCGGATGTAGCGCGATTGGTTATTGAATAGAGAATTTCTAGAATCTCTATCGAGATTTTAAGAATTCTCTATTTCATAGCCAACCGATATGTCCGACAAATATTTTGTCGTATGAATGTAATATCAGCCTTATTCGATCGAATGTTTGTATGGCATTAGAAAAACATGTTATTAAATTTTTTATTACAGCTTCAGCCTTGGAGATATTTTAATTGAAAATACATTTGACATCAGAATTTCGGAGCTATTATTTAGTAGTGTCTCGACGGTATGTCATGAATATAGTTGTACGACCAGTTTAGACATTTTTTTATGTATGTATGAGCTTGATGTCGCAACACTATCGCATCGCTTGATATGAAAAACCATTTCTAAAAAATTATTTTTATATTTTGCGCATTTTTTAATTAAATATTCCTTTTTTTTCAGCAATATAGAATTTTGATTGAAATAAAATGCTAGATTCACCGGTACGAATAATTATCAAAATTTCTTTTATTTAGAATACTATTTAAAAATATTGCCTATCAAAGATAATTTTTAGAAAATATTGTTTTTCCGTAAAATAAGTTTAACATCTTCGAAATTTCCGCGTTTATTAAGCTAATTTAAAATAGGTTTTCGCGCACGTTCCAAACTCTCGATTCAAAAAAAAGCAATCAAAAATTAGCCGCTCTGAAATAAATCTTCCCAATTGTCGGTTTCATCCAAAGACCTTTTGCATTACGTTTCATCATCTCACCACATGACAGTGTCCGCATGTTCTCGAATTATACCGGGTGCGCAGAAATAAAGAAATGCACTTCCCTTACTACGTGCATAAGAATAGTTTCCAAAGCGTAAGAAGAAAACAAAAGTATGACTTAATATGAGATAACATTTAGGCGACCTTTATTATGATAATCTACATAGCGCCCTAGTCCAACGACCCCTTGAAGAAACCGGGCTCCGCCTTTACGTCCTCTGCTCCTCCTTTTTTTCGTCCGAATTACGCACGGCTGTTCTGCCAAGCGATGGTTATTGTCCTGTAATACAGGTTCACCCCTATTTATCCCTGAAAAAGGGAGAATTTCTCTCAGAGGCAAACGAGTTTGCGCGAAAGCGAGTGAGGAGAAGGCAGCACGACTCACTGCAGGTCTGCTGGGGGGCCGATGTTAATGCCACACTGTTTATGCTAGCTTGTGAGGGGGTCTCTCCTGAGAAAAATCTTCCTTACTGTCTGCATTCGTGGTGTGGATCGCCGATATTAACGTGGGAAACAAACCGAACTTGCACAGCGCGGTCATTAAGTATTGTCGTCGGGAAAAATTCTCGTCGTCCTCTCAGCTGCTGTGCGGTCGAGCATCACTTGATTCTCTGCACATGCTCTTGGGCTCACGCTATATATCTTGTACTGATAGTGTTGTATCTGATATTGTTTCAACAATATTCATCGATATTTGAAACTATCGAATAATATCGCTCGCGATTTTACTATAGTAGTGAAGAATGTATCCAAGTATATTTTTTTAGTATTCTTCTTTTGAGAAAAACTAAACTTATTTGAAAGAATATAATCAAGTATTTTCAAATTATGTTCGCAAAAACCTATCATTCGGATAAAGAATACGCTGTAATGTCTCTTGGGAGCATGGATGTTTGTTTGTTATTGCTACTTAGCGCCAAAACATATGTACATATAAAAAGTAACTGGCTATGCGACTATATGTCCACGACATATAGCATCGTTTTACGTATCTTTGAAACGCTACCAAGTAGTTTATTCTCATGTCAAACTTTTGTGTCAAAATTGTGCTTTCAATTAAAATATCTTCATAACTAAAACTGTAATAAAAAAAATCTAATAGTATTTTTTTTCTGATATCATATCGATACAAGCTTTCGATACAAGCGACCAGTCCGAATAAAATTAGTACAGTCAATTTAATTTCGAGATCTATCCCGCGAAACATAACATTTTTCTTGTTTCCAGATTTCAGACTTATATGTAGTACAGTGGAATCTCGAAATAGCTGACGGCATCCTTTCCATACGCGCTAGGCTACTCCCGAATAGCGTGAGGGTAACGATCCAAGCGCGTAGATCTATGGGCGACATGTTCTCTCTCAGCGATGTATTTGAAAGAACGTGTTTGTAGACGTCTCGCGCCGCGGATATGGTCCTGAATTTGACGGAAGTGGAGGTAATCTCGTTATAGCAGACTAGAGCCCCGCATAGTATATTATTCCGAGATTTCATTATAATTGTTAGTCATTTTGATCGCCATATTGTATCCACCATCTTAAATTTTCAAATTTTGACAATACATTGATATATATTTTGACAATATTATTCATATATTTTTACAATAGATTTGAAATCAGCAGTCTTTAAAATCCTTAAATATATAAAGTTTTAGCTAATATAATTAATTTTTAACAATTTTAAATCACATATACATATATTTTGACCACCATATTATATCTGCTATTTTAAGTTTTCAAAGTTTAAATGCAGATTGGATATTATAGCGACCTCAAAAACAATTATGCTTATTACTTTTTCTTTCTAGCATAATATTTTTTAAGTGCTAATTTTCGCTGAGATTTTTTGTTTCTAACTTATTGTTATTGTAAAATTATATTTTACATTATCTCATTTTAATCAAATTATTTTATATTATCGCATATAAAAAACTTTATTCTACTTATTATACGTCTGTTTAAATAATACAATTTAAATCTATTCGTTAATTTTTAAAATGGATGTAAATATGAATACATTTATCTTAATTATTATTATTTTCAATTTTATACTAAATTTACGGTTTTATGTCATGGTTAAAGCGCTTTGTTTTACGTGATACGATTTTATCGATGCCCGAATGCTACATTTTGCATTGCAAAACGCATATACGAATATATGTAAATACGCATAAATAAGTAGCATGGCACAAACCATAGCTATAAGAACTTTTTAAAAATTGATAGAAATTCGTTAATGTTGCTTAAATTTCAATCTTCACGATCATGGGGCGTGAGGACTGCAGAAAGATATATTATTTGTACGGCGCAGACAATCGATTAATGTGACAAAGACGGCTAAGAATCCAAATATAGAAAGAGAAATAAGAAAAAAAATGTGTATGTGAGAAAGAAAGAAAGAGAAAGAGAGAGAGAGAGAGAGAGGGGGGGGCAGGGAAGAAACGAAGGAAGTAGCAAACACGACAAAGAGAAAATTAAAAGAAAGGAAGAAGGACGAAAGAGCGATCAAGGAAAGAGGCAAAAAGAAAAAGAGGGAGAATAAAATAAGGGAAACAGGAAAAGGAAGGTGCGCGGCAAACGGCGTGTGACGATGTTCGAGAAGAATTTTTGTAGCAAGAACGTTGCCTACTAGCCGGCTGTTGGTTGGTAGTTTTCAGAATGGCCCGCTTCCGGCAAAACCGATGTGGCACAACACGACGTAGTGCGACACCTGGCTGGCTCGTCTGCCTGCTTACTTGCCTGGTTGCCTGTCTGCCTGCTTATCTGCTTGCCTGCATGCGATTCTTACCAGATAAAAATAATCGCCAAGAAAATAGAAAAGTTCCAAGCCGAACAGGTTTCTGCAGAGCGAGAGCGAGTGAGTCGACATATTCTTGCTCTCGCTTAGTTGGACCACACTGTACCGCTTACGGTTTGCACGCAGGGCCGTATAATATCGTTAGCTGATTCCGCCCGCTGAGATCGACGTTTCGATGAAGCGAACATGCATTAGAGACGTGCCGAGAGCACATATGCTTGCAGATACATGTGCAGCAACAGTTCACCGCGCGTAATTTACGCAATTATAAGAGAGATAGATAGAGAGAAGCTATTTTTGTAACTTCGCCGTTTCAATTTAATCAAAAGCTCTTATTTTACTTTTTGAAAAAAAAAAAGAAGTTTCTTGGCATTGCCTTGTTTCGTAAGAAGGAAATATATGCTTATTTTATTTTTTATTTTTCTCTCTTATTTTATTGAAATCTTAAGATGCAATGCAATAATGTTTTGATAATAATTAAATAGAGGAAAACATTTTACTAAATAATCAGTTTCCATATTTTGTAGAGTTTTACATGACTGTGTATCGCATGAAGAAATTTTTTGGAGTAAAAATTTTGCTACAGATAAATCCCTTCTGCATAACGAAAATGATATAAAAAATTAACTATTTAAGTTTATATTTGTAAAAGAAACGACATACAATTTAAATGTTTTAATTTATGTTATAATATTTGACAATTTATCTTCATGGTCGACGTAAATCATAAAAAAAACGAAACACTTGAATTGCAAACTGCATAAAAGAGCAAATTGCACAAGATTATTTTTGGAATAGAAAGTTTAGAAAAATTTAATATAGTAATCTCTACCTATTTTTGTACTTTCACATAAAACGTAACAGAAAATGTTATATTTTCCTTAGTATCTTCTCGAATATGCGATAATAATTTAGACTGAGAAGCTCGAATTACAACATATAAAATGATATTAAGTTAATTAATGCAGAAAAATGCGGTGATTCTATATATTACAGACCTTATCAAATTTTTAGATTTTATGTTAAGCCATTTATGTGTAGAAGAGGATAAAACGCTTGACAAATTCTTAAAATAATGAAATTAAAAAAGGAAAATTTTTTAAAGAGGTAATATACATAAACATAAATACTATTTATCTATTTTCACCTAATTAAAATGTATGGACTCTAATGTATGAAATATTTCTATGCATCTCCGTAGAGCGTAATAAAAGACGGAGTAACATTTGAAGATCTTTGAGTTCGACAGTTATCTTCGTCGGGTTTGAAAACAGAGCGCACGGGGCGATTCGGTGCTTGTGACGATCCTGAGTAAGGCGGAGCCCGTATATCCTGTGAAGAGAGGTGAGCGGTTGAATCGGATTGGACTAGGGCGCAATTCCGACGGCGGGCGCAAAGAAACTGGTTTCGGTTTTGTGGAGTTTGCACCATTGCACCGCTCTTTCAGTGAGACAGTCCAATTTATGCATCACGGCTATGTAGGCACTACACGATATCAAAACGCTGCGCCCGAGCCTTAAACTTCACTCGTCGTTGTCGTCTCACGCACACATTATCATCGTAATTACTATCAGTCTCATCGTTGTTATTACCATCAGTGCCATTATCGTTATCGTCGTCACTCGTCATCGTTCTCGCTATCGTTAGTAAAATAATTTATAAAATCAGTGTTTTGACGTGTTACTTTGTTCAACGGACGGAGATTCAAATAAAACAAGAAGAAGAAAAGGAAGAATCTATGTGTCTATTTATCTGTCTCATTCTTCGGTTCTCAATTACGTGAAAGTGCCTACGCAAACTAAATTTAATCCAAATGATCTGAAACATCACGCACCGGTCACAAATAATAAAACGAACATTTCTCTCGTCGTTTCTTTCTTTACCTCTTCGCGCGTGCCGCGTCCGCATATCGTTCGATGCAGTTGCGCGCAACGGTGTAAACGTAATCGCGAGTAAAGTTGCAGCCACTACCGCCTTCGTCGCTGCTGTCACTACCATCGCCACCGTCGCCACCATCGCCGCCGCCGCCGCCGCCACCGCCACCGCCGCCGCCGCCGCCACCACCACCGCCATCATCGCTACCACCGCCACCACCATCGTCACCATCATTGCCACTGCTGCCGCCACTGCCACTTTCACCGCCACCGCTCTATCACCATCATTGCTACCATCTCCTTCATCGCTAAATCTACTTCTACCTTTACCGCCTCCACCACCGTCTTTGCCACCGTTACCGTCATCGTCATCGTAACCGCTACCCCTACCGTCACCGTCACTACCTCCATCATCATCACCACTATCACTACAATCATCACCGCCACCACCACCACCTCCATCGCCACTGTCACTGCCATCATCACCGTTACCGCCATTGCCATCGCCATTGCCACCGTCGTCGCCACCGCCGACGCCGCCACTGCTGTGGCCACCGTAGTCATTGTCATCATACATCAACCTGAAGTAGGGAGAAACGCTTTCTTCGCGAAAAAACTGTGGCGTGCCAATTAATTATGAATTTTATGACACCTGGGCTGCGGAGATCCTGACTATTTTCTTGTGTTGCCGTTGCAATTGGTGTTTCTTCGTCATTAAAACAACAAATCTGCTAAATTAATACCGGTGAGGAGAACAAATTTGGCACAGGTATACACGCATCTTTTATCATGAATATATCGCTCCATTCTCCGTCTCTCTTTCCTTTGTTTTCTTTCTGTCTTCTTGCGATTTATATAGAATCGTTGCTTTATGTCTTTTACGCGAAATAATCGAATATATCGATACACTTCTTTTTTTTTTTTTCTCTCATGTGCGATGTCTAACATGTGGGATATTATAATATACGGTACAGAGATATAAGAAAAAAGGTACATTATTCGGAGAAATCTTTTTGCCTCCAGATAATTACATATTATACTTTTTTTCGATCGACGAATTTATAAATTTTAATTCTCTGAAACAAAAAATATACCGGTAGGCCAAACGGCTCCGAAACAATGAATGAATGCGTATGTACATTATTCGAGATGATTCGAGATTTTAACGATGCATTCATATACACGTGTTCGCAACTTTTTCGTACGACTATTACAGCTTCTCTGCTATTAGAAAATGATCTGTAATTTCTCTTAATTTACACATCGGTCAATAATAGAGGCTATAAATATGCTAAATATATTATAAAAAAAAATTATAAGATAGATTTCGATATTTGCAAATTGCGCTTCTTTGTGAATGCCGTTCTCGTATTCGCTCAAATTCGTTCGTAAATACGTGGTAACGTGTTCATACGCAAAAGCGCGCGCGCATGGAAATCATACCGATAATGAATAGCACGGCGTGGTTTGTCGTATTCCCGATCTTCGAAGATTTTGTGAAATCAACCGCCACGCGGTCAAATTTAATCGCGTAAAAAGAAACATTCGCTGCTAATACGTCATCGCGGCTTCTCTGAAAGGTGGATATGCTAGTTATTATAATCCCCCGGTGGAAGTAATTTTGCAACCTATCACGTGAAAATTATAATTTTTTTATAACTACATTATTATATTATTTCCGATGTAATTTTTATATCAAACTACGCGATTTGGGCTATATTCGGAGTTTTTCATAAATTTATATGAAAAGTTGTGATTTTTTACATCTACATTATTATCTACAACTTTTATAACTTTAATATACTACGTATCGCTCACATGAAAATGTCGTAAGAAGTTGTAGAAACTTGTAAAAATTTGTAAATATTTTTTACAATTCATTACAAGTTATCAAAAATTTCTACAATTTTCACAAATTTGTGATCTGTTATCGAAAATCTTAATTTTTCGTAGAAATATATAAATCGTCATAAAATTATTTCTTCACCGGGGGAGTTCCTCAACTTCGAAAAGTCGCTCGATCTTTCGCGTTGCGTCTTCGCAATGGAATAATTCCATTTCGCACGAAACGTTTGCCGCGGATTTATTTATCGCCGCATTAAACGAGAACTCCTTCCCGAGAGCGCGCTCCGGACGCGTTTACTCCGAGGCCGGGGTTTCGGAGAGCGGCCGACTTTTTTTCTTCGTCGGGCCTTCCTCTTCGCGCGGCTCCCGGACCAATCAGAATTCGCACGAGCGAGAAATGGCCAACGTCGTGTCGCTGGGTTCGAGCGTATCTTTGCGCGTCGTTTTGTGAACCCCGTAGTCTCGCAATATCACGTTGACGTCTGTCGCCATTTCCTCGCACGGAGGAGAGACCGTCCGTTTATTTCGCAAGGTAATCGCTCGCCGGGGTTTTTCCACGCATCGAGGCCGTACCGGCTGATTTTCTCACACGGGCCGCGAACGCGGTTCCGCGAGCGCGGGGAGGAAAATAACGCCGGATTAAACGCGCATCGCGCGAAGTGCATCTGTCGCGAGTGCATATAGAGGTGCATCGTATATTTGGCACGGCGGCCGCCGTGCGATCGCGTTTTGCCGGCCGGCGAACTGTCGTGTGAGAAAAGTGCGGCCGCGGAGTTTCGACGATTCATCGCATCTCCGAAAAGAATTACGCCGCGAAGAGAAATAATATATTTCGAAATTCGTTTCTCACGTTAGGCGGTTGCATCGCGTCCGATCCGTTCGCCGCCTATAATCAACACGAGTGTCATCAATGAACGTATGAGAGACGTGCCGCGACATCGCAAGTTCCCTCTCGTTTCATTTTCCGTTTCGCTTTTCAAATGTAACGCGAATATTACGCGTGTACATATATTTTTTCAGTTATTTATTTTTTTGGCCTTCAAATTTTTTCGAATCGCGATTAGAGCGAAAGCGGATGAACTTGAGACTCCCTCCCGCGTGCACCGATTTTCTGCTAGCTCTTTGTCATCGTTATCTCGGAAAAAGTCGCACTTTTTCGTTAGATATATAAATTTCAATATAGAAATATATGTGTTTTTTTGAGAAGAATGAAAATAATATAGAAAATCGCAATTAATAATTTAAATTTACTCAAAGGAGTGAGTTATGAATAAATTAAAAATAAGTATAAAAAGAAATTAATAGCTTTATACTGTTAACAATATTATATATATAAAACTTGTTGCTTTTTTATATTAATGTAGACATTTTTATTAATAATTGTTTTTTGTACTTATTTTAGAGTTTTAGTTATATTAATTTAACTCTATATCTCAAAAATTTTTTAACATTTGTATATCTTAAAATTGTATATATTTTATATATATCTTTTATTTTATTGCCAGAGAAAATGGTAAAAGTATCGGTTAATGTTGCAATATAAATCAAAATGATGTGAAAAATATGAAATAATTTTATTAGTAGACATATGTATTTGCATTTATGTATTAAATGTATTATAGGTTTTTTGTAGTGAATATGGGATATTTAAATATGTGTAAATTTAAAAAAATTCAATATAATGTATAACCTTTGAAAATTAATGTATACAAATATATATTTGTATGCAATATATATTATATAAAATGATAAAATACTTTATGAGAATAATTTATATATAATTTAGCTTATATATATTAAAAATAAAGAAAGATTTTGATTAATAAAATAGTTATTATTGTTTTTTAGCAATGGCAGAAGGAAATGGGGAAATAAAAATGGAAGAAAAGCAAGACATGGAAAATTTGGAACGGACAGAAGATTTTAACAAACTTATGCAATATGGGCTAGATGAAAAAGTGGCTGCCAAACTGGATGAGATTTATAAGACGGGAAAATTGGCTCATGTTGATCTGGATGAAAGAGCTCTTGACGCTTTAAAAGAATTTCCAGTTGATGGTGCACTAAATGTGCTTACACAATTTCTGGAATCTAATCTAGAACATGTATCTAACAAATCGGCATATCTTTGTGGAGTAATGAAGACATACAGACAGAAGAGTCGTGCAGGTCAAGGAACAGGCACCAGCACAACACCTAAAGCCCCGGATGAGGACAAAATCAAAGTAATTTAAAGTTACAGTTAATAGCTATAATTATAAATTGATTAGAATAATTTAAATTTTTCATAATTGTTAGTTTGAGTTAAATGCTTATATAAATGGTGTTTTATAATGGTAAAATATTTAATTATAATTCTTAAATTTGTTAATTATAATTATAATTTTTTAGATGATTTTGGAGAGAACAGGATATCCTTTGGATGTAACTACTGGACAAAGAAAATATGGTGGCCCTCCACCAAATTGGGAAGGTCCAACTCCTGGCACTGGTTGTGAGGTAAATTTAAATATATATATATATTTATTATAGAAGTTTAAAATATATTTATATTTTTAAATGATTTCTTTTAATATATATATATATATATACACACACACACTTTAAAATATATATACTTAAAATGCACAATATCAGTTTTAAATAAAATATCTTAAATGCTGTATAAAAGAACTGCTTGTTATTTTTTGAAATTATTACATTGAATATTTTTGCAAAAAGGTATTTTGTGGCAAAATTCCAAAAGACATGTATGAAGACGAATTAATTCCGTTATTTGAAAAATGCGGAAAAATTTGGGATTTGAGACTGATGATGGACCCCATGTCAGGTTCCAACAGAGGATACGCATTTATCACATTTACTAATAGGGAAGCTGCACAGCAGGCTGTTCGAGAGGTATGTCAGTATATATTTTTCCTCAGATTTTCATTAGTATTATTGTTACATAATTATTTTTTAATTTTTTCCTGGTTACAAATACCACAATGGACAATTTAAAAATGTTTATTTTTTTATTTTTAAAATTTTTAGAAATGTTACAAAATTGTTAGTATATCTACCAAAATAATGCTCCTTCGAAATGCTTAGAAATAAATTTATCTCAATTTCTAAATGTTTAACTTTAAATGTTTCATGAGATATTTAATAATTTCTGATGGTATTGAATTTTAATTATTGAATTGTAATTAATTGAAATGTAATTATTGAATTTTATTGTGATCCACAATGTTATTGCTATATGTTATGGCTGTGCCATAATAATGTTGATTAAAAGATTAATAATATAGTAAATTAATATAAGTTTATTTTATGTTTCTAAGAACATGCTTTTTTTTTGCTGAACATTTCGAATGACTGTTATGTATTTCTATGTGGCTTGTTCTGCATTGTCTATTTTATATTTCTTTTTTTTTACAGTAGACTTATATGGACATCTTATTATTTTATTCAATCTATATAATCTTTTTTATTAATTTTATATTTTTTTAATATATATAGGGTATCCTACTTAAGGGTATTCTACTTAAATAACGTGAATATCTTTGAAACTATTGGTAACATCAAAAAATATTTCTGAAAAGATTGAATAGTTTTGAAAGAAACATAATTTTATATATATATATGTGTGTGTGTATATTATACAAGTTGATGGAGATGTAGAGATATGAAGATCAACTTTATTTTTTTAATGAAATCATATACTTTTGAATGCATTCATTGATGCAGATCTTCATTCATTATAAAAAAATATTAGGTTATTTATTAAAAAGCCATTAATTCAGATATTTTAATTTTGATTTTGTTGTTAAATAATACTACCAGTGTGATATTCTTATCTTTTTAAAGTTGAAGTTAAAAACGTCTTTTTTCAATCAAACAGCCTGGATTTTGCAGTCTTCTAAATGATATATCAACCCTTTTAAGCATTTTACTAGAAATTCCTTAACATTCTTGAAGAATTCTTTACCTTCAAGTTGTTTGAAGTAGAAGAGTTCTTGTTTTTTTAGTTCTTCTTTTATGTAAACTTTATTTTTTAAATAACTCTTCATAAAATAATCCAATGATATCAAATCCGATCCGATGGTCTTGATGGAAAGTCGACATGACTAGTTCGTCCAATCTAACGATTGTTAATGTCGCTTGAGCTATATAATATAATGAGTTAGAACACTGTTTCGTGTTGTAACCACATTCGTTGTCTAGTAGCTAGATTGATATCTTCTAGAAATACAATAAATTTTGTTTAAATAAAATCCTTTATCGACAGTGAGTGTACTATAAAGAAAATACGAACTGATAATATGTCCATAATACCATATTACATCTTAAAAGACACTGATGTAGAACAGGATAATGCTAATACGAATTATGTTCAGTTCAATAATGATAATTATACTGGTTTGTTTATCCTCTGTTAGTAAAACTAGCTTTGCCAGAAAACAAGAATATGAAAAAAATAGATTTTAGAATATCTTATGCTGAGTTCACACATACATTGACAGAATTTTGTGAACAAAATCATCATCATTATAATGCTTGATGCACACACATATGATACGAATACTATTAATTTTTTGTAACCATTGATTGAAGAAATTATGGAGTAAAATTGAGTTCAATTTGACAACTAATATGGGGATTTTCAATTACTATTGTTGTAATCGCAACATTTTATAAATTCGATAACAATCGATAGACATTTCTGGGTAAATCTTTGCCGAGAATATATTTTACACCATCAAATGACAATGTAATTTAAATCTCGTCGATTTGAGTATCTTTCACGATACCGTCGCAATCTCCACAATGACATTTTTCCAATATTAAAATTGTATCAACAATTTTACTTGAAGTATAATCTGCTTTTTAAATAATCTCACAACCGAACTTTGGATTCCTGAGATAAGAAAATCTTAAACAATTATTTGAAAATATCCTACACAATATCGTTTGTTTACAAACATCCATACGAGCGTGGATAGAGGCTACACATAAATATTTTGAAATCTACGCGTGTGCGCGCGAGTACTACTTCGCAACATAAAAATTAAAATATCTTCTAAACTAATGGTTTTTTAATAGATATATATTAATATTTTTTTATAATAAATGAGAAGAGTTGTATCAATTTATGCGTTTAGAAGTATATGGTTCTAT
>NW_021853592.1:2685583-2692090 GCF_003651465.1 Formica exsecta | reverse complement strand
TATATATATATATAAACAAAAACAAAAAAACAAAGGAAGGAATTGATCGTCATATATACCCTTCGTATACTTCCACCTATAAAAAACTATTGACATCAAATTATATCCCTGTCAAAATTAAATTTTTGCTCGAGATTTTTTTCTTTATCACCAATAGTTTTGAAGATATTTGCATGCATCATTTAAAATGGGACACCCTGCACACACATTCTACAGGGTGTTCTATTTGATTTTTAATGTCCAAATGTCTTGAAAAGATGGATTTTTTTGAAAAATGTTTTAATCTCTAAAGTTATTTAATTTCAAGAGAATACACGTACAATGCTGCAATTTTATGTTAGTTTGACCTTCCGCGATTTTTCCAAGATCAGTTACGTCAGGTTATTTAGATTTTTTAAAATAATTTCTCACTTTTTATTTAATATGACACATTGAAGCATTTTTAAAATATAATAAATAAAAAGAATATATATATTACATAATTTCAAACGAAAAATATATATCACATAGTTTCGAGCAAAGAAAATCAATCAATTTTTCTTGAAAATAAAATCACGTTTCATTGTTTGCTTGTATATTGTACAATGTAAAATTTATTGTACTATGTAAAAGTGGTAACTAAATCTCGCATCATGCTGAGTTATTTCCTTTGCGGCACGATAAATGAGAAATCAATCAGCGATTAAGGCATTTGTGTATTATACCAACTATGTATTTAACCTGTTAACCATTATTTCATTATTACTATTTTTTATTGTTTCCTTAAAACTAAGTAACTTTTGTTTGAAACATTTGTTTAGAAAAAGTCCATCTTATTAAGATATTTGAGTGTCGAAAATAAAATGTGAGATATATTGTATGTGGATGTGTGTATAATATGTGTATATGTGAGTTCGTGCGTGCGCGCATATGTATATATTTAAGAATGTATGTATGCGTGTGCGTGCATATATATGTATGTGTACACATATATGTATATATGTTGCACATGTAGGTATGTGTGTGTGCGCGCGAGCGTGTTTTAGCTAAGAACAATCCATATAATGTATGTTTATATGCATATGTCCCTGACCATTTTATTCATGTTTACGCAGTTTTATATCCAACTGATCCCGAATATTTAATATAACACATTAAGAAATATACATTAATGTCCTATGGATGAGTTTCTTTTTCCAGCTCTCCTCTTTGCTCAGTGGGCAAAATTGGGAGTGGAGAACCTTTCCGAAAATTACAATGATTGTGTGGTCTAATTGGTTAGGGGTATATATTGCCCAATTGGTTAATTCTCGTTAGACAATGACAATTTTTGTAACAAAATTTTGGAAAATGTTAGGCTTAAAATTTGTTTACAGGAGTACATGATACGTGAAAGGCCGGTTTCCTATATTGTGAAGATTCGAGCGACAAAGACATGCCACTTTCTCGCTTTCGTGGATCCGCACTATATTGTTAATACTGATTGTATTCTAAATTGCACATTTAAAAAAAATTTCTTTTCAAATTTCGCCATCTCTGCCGTAATTATCTTAAAAATCACGAAACTCATTGGAACAAAATTAGGCATGTGTATGTTTTCTTCATCCCACAGCTCGATAATCACGAAATAAAACCCGGCAAGAGTCTGAAAGTAAACATTAGCGTTCCTAATCTACGACTTTTCGTGGGAAACATACCAAAGTCAAAAGGCAAAGAGGAGATCTTGGAGGAATTTGGTAAATTAACAGGTAAAGTGAATTCGAGGCGTGTGTACCTACCTACCTATTACCTACCTGTCTACCTGTATTGTATAACTTAAGAGTGGTAGTTTTTTAAGTAGTGGTTGTAGATGGTATGGAACTATGGAGCATCCAAGGATCATATTGACTCCATAATCTGCGAATACACCTTATGGCACCTTTAGTTCTGGTCTCCTTGCCTCTCGGTTTATTAGTGAACAGTAACACCTCTCTGGTCCAAGTCTTCTTTTCCTCACATATTTAGGTTGAGTTATGAACTTATCTGCTTCCTACTCTATACATGCGATTATCTTATTATCCCTCTGCTTTCCCGTTCCTGATTTTGTGTAATTGATCAATCAATCTTTATTACTGATATTACTTCTTCGTCTTCTTTTTTTTTTAAGTGAAAAAGAGACGAGGAGATGGAAAGAGAAAATGTGGAAGTTATATTTTTAGATTGTTTTACACACACATATATTGACAGAAAAATATATGCTGTCTTGCACCATTGCAATTTTGCAATATGCAAATGTGATTCATGACTAAGTCTCAAGCTTTGGGGGTATGGGAGATTTGCGTGGACCGCTGGGGCGTTTGGCTCGCTAACAAACGGACAGGCACTCCCACCCACTCTTATACGATATCGATCCTGGAACTATCATATGATCCACACGATCCTTTGAGAATCATACTTTTGATACTCTTATGTACCCCCCCCCCCCCCCCCGAAGGACGCTTCATGAAATCCCATGTTCAGACAGCCAATAAGCAGGTGAAATCATAAATGGCAAGCTTAATTGGCACTCTCCTTCCACATTATTCTTACAGCTGAATGATTATGAGATTCGGAAAGGGAAAAAGATTGGTGTTACCGTATCATATAACAATCATCGCTTGTTTGTGGGAAATATTCCAAAGAATCGAGACCGAGATGACTTGTTCGAAGAGTTTACAAAGCACGCACGTAAGTTGACAATTGTCCTTAAATCAGCGAGCAGTAACCAATGGAAGTTCTATGGGAGAGATGATGGAACAAAAATTTCTTATAACGAATCACGTGTTTTTTTAGCAGAGACATGTCAGGTGGGTTAAATCCAACCCTCTTGCATAAATGTGAAAAAAATTTTGTAATGAATTTCGGAAAAAACAAGTTTTATTATTCATTTTCGGAAATTATCAAATATTTGGTAACACTAACGAATTTATTTATAAGCCAAATGTGAACTCTTCATCGTGTGATTCTTTTATTTTTTATTTTCAATTAATTCTCGTTTGTAAAGTTTACGTCGTTGCAACAAATAGATAATCGTAATTAGGTATAATTGTATCTTATAACTCTAAATGAATTTGCTGCAATACTGTTAGGATCATTTGTCTGGCATATTTTTTCTTGCGCGCTTCTGTAGCATACAATATATTTATAATATGAATTTTTATATTTTATGCATTTTTTAGAAATTTTAGATATATTTTATTTCGAGACATAAAATTCGAAATTGAAGAGCAAATATAATTTTACAATAAGCAGTATCATCTCATGTGATTCTTTTATTTGCACATATTTATGAAAATTTTGAACAATTTATTTTCCTATTTATTTATTTATTATATTCTGAGATATATATCGCGAATATATATTAAATTTTTACAATATATTAAACATATAATATTATCATAGGAATATATATATCGCATTTCATGAATGAATAAATGTAAGTTTATTGTGACGTCTTCAGAGATAATGAATTTAATATAAAAAAACATACTGTTTGTATGATGTAAATATAAATGATAAAATAGAGAATGATCAGTGTGATTGAACGAGTGTGTCTGATAATCACTACATTTTGTATGTGTGTGCATAAGATTCTTGCATGTAACATCAGAATATGGACACAGAGAGGAGATTAATGGAAGAAAATAACAATGATAAAGACAAACGTCATTATTAAATTCATGAGGCACAGGAATGATATTTAGAAGTTAATTTTAAGAAGAATTCATATAATGGTACAAGGCATCTAAGTATTTTATTATTACACGTCATATATGATACAATAGATAGAAGAAAATTCATTCATTTATATTTCTAAAAATAAAATTTTTACATATACATCAAATACAATTAGTAGGTAATTATAAGGAATTTTAAAATATATTACATACATTTTATAAGTTTAATATATGTGAAATTAATGATTTGCTGTTTAGATTTGTTATTAGTAGTATGTATGAGATGCCTTGTTATCCAAATAGCTTCTAAACTGAGTTTCTAAACTGAGAGGAAGGAGAGAAGGACTGTGAGAAATATATTGAGAGAAATAAAAGTCTTCCCTTGGAAAGTGTCAAATGGTTTATGTTTGACAATTTCACAGTACTTTTGGAGAGGATCTGTCAATTTAGATTAGAATAAGATCAGAGACAGCGGAAAATACAAACGATATTGCCACATCTCAGGATTAGAAAGACAGAGAATAAACCATAATATTAGAGTGTCAATCTTTGCTCTATATATGATCGAGTTATTGCATGAGAATTCTAATAGCATGAGAATTCTACTTAATAATATAGTATTTATATGTCTTGAAATGATTAATTTTCAAATTTTTCAAATATCCAAATTCAGTAAAAGTAAAGAAGGTTTTAAACACATGTATATCAAAAGAGTGTTTTACAGAATTTAGAGCTTTCAATCTTTCTCTTTGTAGTTATTAATAACATCTTTGCATTTTTCTGTTCTTTTAATCTTGGTTATCTGTAGCTTTTTATTCGAAATTTTATTGTGACACAGGTTGCGAGCAGTTGGTGAAGTAATATCTCTTTTATTTTTATTTATTTTATACTTAATCCCTGAATAGTTTGTTTATCAGTAAAACTATTTGATTAATTTATTTCTTTTTTGTTTTTTGTTTTTTTGATTTTTTGTTTTTTTTTTTTAATTTGTTTATCTTTTTTTTAGATTTTAATTATATTAGTTTTTAAAAAATGTGCAAAAAATATAAGATAAGAAATATTATGTCTGCGAATAATAAAATAGAAACATTAATAATTAAAAAAAATATCTTAAGAAAATAAAATAACAATCTCGTGTTTTGGAGATACATACAACCAAGTGCTGCATAGATATCTTGCAAATTGAGTAATATTGTGTCTGACTGATGCAATCTTTTATTATATTATTTTTTCATTTTCAGTTTACTGACAAGCAATATTTTTTCCATTATATATAAAAAAGAACATATAAAAATACAGTTATCGGAAATTAAAAGTCATTTATTATAATATCTATATGTTCTTATAATTAAACTTTTATGTATGAGTAATTATTATTAATCGAAGTATAATAATTGTATTTGATAAAAAAATGAATATTATGATTTAATTCTGATACATATTATATAAATATTTAAGAATATTCAAGATAATGTGATTAATGTATCTACAACGAGACTATAATGCAAATCTCTAGCTTACGGTAACCATCGTATATGAAAACGTAATAGTTGCTTAGATCTCTATATTTTGTTTTTGCAAAATTTCTATTCTTTATTACATAGTAGCAATCCTTAAAATTTGTGATTGCCGATCAAATTTCGAGCGAATCTCATCCGCTTCTCGTATGATTCTTTTTCCGATATATAGCTGGCCTGACGGAGGTGATTATCTACAGCTCACCAGATGACAAAAAGAAGAATAGAGGTTTTTGCTTTTTGGAATACGAATCTCACAAAGCAGCTTCCTTAGCCAAGCGAAGGTTGAGTACTGGACGTATCAAGGTTTGGGGATGTGATATTATTGTTGATTGGGCCGATCCTCAAGAGGAACCAGACGAACAGACTATGTCCAAAGTAAAGAATGATACAATTTAGTTTAATTATTCTTATAATTATGCTATTTTATAGTCTTTATTGGTTATGCTACATGTTAAATTGTAACACAAATTACTCTGTTTTAGGTACGTGTGCTTTACGTACGAAATTTAACGCAAGATTGTTCTGAGGAGAAGTTGAAAGAAAGTTTCGAACAATATGGCAAAATTGAGCGAGTGAAGAAAATCAAGGATTACGCCTTTATACATTTTGAAGATAGAGATAATGCTGTTAAGGTAAGATATATTCTAATAATATTGTTTTTGATTTGATAACCTTTATATTAAAAATTCATTTTTAATGTAAATTGTTAATATATATATATTATATATATATGTGCTTTTTTTAAGGCAATGAATGAATTAAATGGCAAAGAAATGGGTGGATCTCACATAGAAGTTTCGTTGGCAAAACCACCATCTGATAAAAAGAAGAAAGAAGAAATGCTGCGCGCTAGGGAGAGACGAATGATGCAAATGTTACAGGGTAGAGGCGGGTAAGTTATTGCGACTGATATTTATTTTTAATTTATTATTTGCGCAACGTTTTTTTTATTATATTGCTGTTTATTATACTACTTTCGTTACATTATGATTACTCTATTCGACATTTTTTATTTATAGAAATATAAATAAAATGGTATCATATAGTTCTCCTTTTTACAGTGGATCTCCATCTCACCCGAGCATGATGGGAGGACCAATGCCAGTTCGTGGACCTGCACAGGGACCTCGGGGTACCGGCGCAGGTATGCGTGGACAGATGGGACGAGGCGATTACGGTTAGTACCAATTTTTTTCTCTTTTTTTGTTGTTTATTGCTTCGCGTATTTCTTAAGAATATATTCTTGCAACTTTGATTTTATGGCAAAATAAAAATTTTAGTAATTTTTTATAAATGTCACGTATATATATATA
>NW_021853592.1:2673537-2683957 GCF_003651465.1 Formica exsecta | reverse complement strand
AAAAAAAAAAAAAAAAATCGATTATCCGGCGATAATTTTTATTACGTTGGCGTCAGAGCACGCGCGCGATGTACACGCGTGTATCGACACATAACACACACACGTACACGCATACACATACATACACGTGAACAGGCAAATATACGACGTTAATGCAAGAGTACGCTCGATGGCGCACGCCAAGAACGACAGCAACACAAACGAAAACGTAACGTAAAATTAGTATAGGTTGATGCCTAGAAAAATTGCCAATAAAGTAGTCGTTTAAAACTTGTAGCTAACCTCTATTTGTGTATCTCTCCTTTGTATTTTCTCACTTGGTCCCCTTCCACCCTCTACCCTCTCCCCCAATCACATTCATAGTTATAGATCTCTCCAGAAATTCCCGGTCCATATTTGCGATCCACCCCTTGTAATTTATTATTGATAAACCTCGTATCTCTCTTGCCTAACTTGTTGGCAAAAAGTAATTTATATATATCTATATATATATATATATATATATATATATATATATATATATATATATGGATATAACGAACATATATGTGTTTTCCTTCCGCTCGAGCAATAACAATTTAAACGTCGAATACTCTTTTCAACCAAGATTTGTGACACACGTATGTATGTATGTATGTTTGTATGTATGTATGTATGTATGTATGTTTGTATGTATGTATGTATGTATGTATGTTTGTATGTATGTATGTATGTATGTATGTATGTATGTATGTATGTATGTATGTATGTATGTTTATATATATATATCTAGAGCTCGAAATATCCAGGTATTCATCCCCTCGCCTGTTACCCATACATTGTATGAGTAAGCATCGATTCTGCGAATGCTCTTAATTGTCATGATATATCATTTTCAATAGATTATTAAATTATTAATTTAAAAAAATATAACAACCATAACAACCATAATATAACAATCATATAACAACCGTATATAACAACCATAAACATATATCTTTATAATATGGTAACGACAAATGCGCGCGCGTCTGTGTGTTGAATGTCATATATTATTTCAGGGCTGATCTATTTATCTATGATTAATATTCACATAATTATTGTTTAAATTTAGAAATTTATGATTACGAAATACTTTTATTATTCGAAATATTCGCAGAATCACTTTTTACTCGTATGAAACGGATAACAAGTAATTGTGTATTTGTCATATTATCCGATCCCTTTTTCGAGCTTTAATGCATGTTTTTCATTTAATAATGCAAATCGATATAATTTCATTCTTACGGTCATTTTGATCAAACTCCGATCGTTGATTAATTTGTAAAATGATAAAAAGCAAAATTTTTATTATATATTACATATGATAATTATATTGTTAGAAATTTTGTCTCAGATGTTGATCATTCTGCAAGTTTATCAACAATTTAATTAATCGATATTTGATTGAAGTGACTATAATAATCGAGTTGTATCGATTTGTCATTAAATGGAAGGAGGAAAAGCATCTAATATATACACATAGTAGAATCTCCTTAAATTTTGCGCCATTAATTTTGGTACTCCTTTATGTACACGTACTTTCATGAATACTAATATTGCGTTTCCTCCGTGTTCATAATGGACAAATCATGTGATGGCGCAGGTGACAGCGTCGTTTTTATGTTCAAAAATTTTCTGCTTCTATCTTCCCAGAAGGCCAAAATTGATGAGACTACTATATGGCTGCGTTCGGAAACATCACCCGTGTGCACACGAGCGTCGTTCTATCTTCGTTTAACTTTTAGTAAATAACAAAGATAGAAGAACGCTTATGTACACACGGGTGATGTTCCGAACGCAGCCTATATATGTGTGTGTGGGTATGTGTGGAAATACCGCGGGGCAAAAGTAACGGAATATTCTGATATTTAAAAAACTATGGATTTTAGAAAAAAATATAAAAATTGTAGACCAGAAGAAGGGGGAGATCTTAAGTCATGCATTATATGATAATGTTAGTGTGACATTAGATAGCATTGTCAAGGTAAAGGTCACCTTGAAATTTTTTAATCGGAACCTTCATTTTTCACTTGAAATTTTTATGTAATTTATATCGAGATGTTTTCAAAATCGTATGATTTAAACTCTTTTTTTGCTAAAAATTTTCTGAGTTATAAACCGTCGAATTTTTACGGTATCGCCGGTATTAGCATGATCCATAGACATATATACATAGACCAAACATTCGATCTTTAGAATGAAGCCAACGAGTTAACAGAAAAATTGTTAGGGTCATACATCTTTGTGTTCTCTTTTTTTTTCTAAGGCACTGCGATTGTCAATTTAAAAGTAATTAGCATTGATTCCTAGTCAGCCAAGTCTGTTTGGACAGATCTTGCCAAATGCCTGCTACAAATTACTGTCAGCAAAGAGACTATAAATTTGATATTGGAATTGTTATTACCGATTAAGTCGGCAGATTGGCGGCAGAAATCGAGCAGGATCTGCGCGTGCGCTATTTGATGGCAAATTGGTAGCAGAAGCTGAGCAGAATTTATATTTTTTAATTATTTAAAAATGATGTAGATCGGTATTTAATGGCTTTTAATATTTGATTCGCGATAATTCTTCCGTTTATTGCTATGCGACGTACTTTCTCGTATTCAAATTTTTATTAGAAATGGATATAAAGTCTGCAAGGTGCGAATACTAATATAAGAGAAAACGTCTCGACATAGCAAGAATTTCTATAGTAAAAATTTTCATATATTTTCTAAAATCCATAGTTTTAAAAATATCAGAGCATTCATTACTTTTTCCCAACCGTGTATATATGTACATATGAGTGCGTGTACATATACAGGATGTCCCAAAACCACCGGATGTTTTTTTAATAAGATTCTCTGACCAATTGAAGACAATTTTTTTCAACGAAAATATTGAGGCATTAATAATTTCCAAGTTATAACTGATTAATAAAAAAAGGGCTTTTTGCAACTAAATTTTGAGTGTTAAACGATTAACCAACTACTTTTTTCGGTTAATTTTAGGTAAAATTTAATTTAATAAAATTTTAATTTAAGATTTAATTACAAAGGTATCTGAGATGGCAAAAATAGGCTTGCAAAAAATGAAGTTCTTCGATATTTTCGCTGAGGAGAAATCATCTCTAAATTAGACAAAAAATCTATTACTAAAAGAAAATCGGTTGTTTTGGGATATTTCTGTGTGCGTGCGTGTGTATATGTGTATGTGCGTATATATTCTGTGTATGTGGATACCCTCTTCTATTTTTTAAACTAAGAGTGATAGATAACAACAGTTCATAGATTGAACACCTTGTATGGGCATGTGTATGTATATGCATACACACATGCACAGATTATTTTTTAAATACATGCTATAATCGTGTAATATTTTGTACGTGACATTAGAAAATTGATAGTTTATTATTTTTATTAAGATATAAATTTTGCCATTAAAATTTATATGTTTAATTTTTATTGGTACATAGCTTTTATTTATAAAGAGAATAAAAATACAAATATTATGTAATCTTTTTAAATTAATAAATTTTAAAGTTTCTTAAAATAATTTTCTTTTTTATATATATTGTTTTTTATATTTCAAATTGAAAAAATATATATACTATTAAATGTATATTCTATTAAATAGTTTTAATAGTATCTTTAATAATTTTCACATAATATAGATATCTTTTGCATGTTTTGGAAATTTTTCACTATTTCCCTATACATATATTACTTTGTCTTACGCGCATGATAGGTTAATTTGAATGTGTGAGCAAGAGATACTTATTGAATATTTCCATATTTTATATATGATAGTTCTCTCAATTATCTTTATTTTCATGATTTTTATAAAAACCTTTTTTATTACATTTTTTATATTCTTACTACAATAATACATAAGAAAGGCAAATTAACGTAAAATTTAGTAATAATTATAAATTTTTAATGTATAATACAATACATTATGTATGTTCTCAGAAAATATTACATTTTTCTTACATTAATAAATGAATAAAATTATATTTAATTAAAAATGAACAAAAAATTATGTTATAAGAATATATAAATTATTTTTGCTTTGCCAAAGTATTTCATTGAATTCTTTTATAAAATTGTAGTAAGAAGATACTCAGATTAGATCAACTTGATATAAAGTTAATTTGACGTATAGTAACATTTATTTGCCATTTAATATAACATTTTTGGTCCTAATTTTTAATTTTAGAATAACTGAATAATATTGAGTATGTGTGTGTGAATACATATATACGCTAGATGTTGTGCATAGCATTGTAATGCAAACGTCTCGTTGCCTTACCAGTATTGTCTTCTGTGTGACACCTGTTTTTTTTTTGTTTTTAACAAAAATTAATTGCATGTATATCTATCTGTTTTGTATTCTTGTTTGGTGCTCTGAGATTACAATGACAATTATTTTGTGGCATTGCACGGAGTTTAACATGCATTGCCAGGAATTTTTATATAACTCTTCTATCTTGTTTCTGTTTTTATGAGCGTGTGTGTATTTCGCATATCTTGTGCAATGCATCATCAATTCAAAAATCTGTTTACAGCTCTCAAGGAAATAGGTAAGCCGCGATAATGAATGGTGAATGCAACAGTTGTAGAGTCTCATATGTAGTCCTGTGTATTTTTTTCTTTTTATATTAATGCCTTTCTTAATACCAAATTTAAATTCATATTGCGAGGTTATCGAAAATGAATTTTCTCCAATGCGAAAATATAAACTCTTTGTATGAAATTTATAAGTTTTTTTTTTACTATTGTATATTAAATATATTTTTGAAACTGTACTATTAATAAAAATATAAATCTTGTCTCGTTTTTTTTTTTTTTTTTAAGTTAAGTAAGAGTAATATGAGCCGTTAGGCACAGATGCGCGTGTTAAAAAAATATTTAATTTTCGGATTAATAATCAAAGGTTTAATTATATATTGCGTCTAGCAACCGCATAACAGTGGGTTGTCTCTTCTCGCCGCATGTTTATACTTACGTAGATTGGCGGATTTTTTAAAATTAATTTTTCATTAATTATTACGAAAATTGCGAAATGATAAATGACTTTCCTATTCGATTTAACTCGCTCTACTTACACATGAGAGGTGATACCGAACTGTATATATATTTCTTTTATTCTTATATTATAGTAATATAGTTATAGTCATCTGTGGAAATATATTTTTTGCGAATCTAAAGCGTGAGTATAGTTATGTAAATTAAATAAATACGCAAGATTCTTATTTTCCGAGTTTTCTACTTGTAAGCTTGTTTCTAATTTTTTTAAAATGTATGTGTTATTATGATAGCAACATGTCGTTAAAAAATGAGGAATAGATATACAAATAGATGATTCAGAATAGGAGAATCTTGTTTAATTTCCAGAATTGTAACCACAGATTCAGACTCGTAAATAACAAAAAAAAAAAAATCAAGAAAAACTGAACTATCAGTACAATCAGTCCATTGCCATTAATCAGCTATTTTCACATTCAGTTATCATTAACAAGAAAGGAAATCGATGGACGATGGTGAGAGAATCAGCCTTAGCATTATTTATCCCCAGAAACTATCAACTAATCGAACTTTTATCGCTAATAAGATTAAAATTAGTTATTGCCGACAATTAGCGACAATTAGTTCCCTTTCAGTCAATGGCAACTAGTGCTCAATTAGTTACTAATATTCGATTCAGAAAAATTTAAGTGTAAAGGTCTAAAATAGTTCCACTATATAGAAAAATACTGTGAATGGTATTATGGGAGGTGCATTTTGAGTATTTCTTTTGCAGTATGGATATCTGTGCTTAACGATTCGTATTTACATCCTTATTTCGGCTCTGCAGGATTGATATATTTTGTTTATAGTAAAACATTGAATTAAAAAATTATGAAATTAGATTATTTTTTAAAATTTGATAATAAACGTTTGAAATACTTCATGTATTTATTTTAATAAAATTATTATATTTAGATATTTTATAGTCAGATTTTATTTGGAGTATATGAAATTTTTGAATAATCTTACAACTTTCTTTTTCAAAAAATATGATGGTGATAGGGTAATCAATATATAGTTGTTCGTGCGGTATTGTATTATATAATTGTAACTGACAATGCGTATTGTTATTATGTAATTGTGTCTTTTGTTTGCTGAAACACAATATTTTTTTTCACACGAGTCATTTTACTTCCAATATACGATTCAATTTATTTTTGTTTTTCTTTCTCTTTTGTTTTGGTTAATTATTGGCATTTTCAAAATTATCTTTTCCCGGCATGCCTTTTTTATAATATTGAAATAGTATTATTTTTTAGTAAGCTGCTAATTGGATATATCGTGGCTAAATTTGGGTCTATTTGTAATGTGTGTTTTTATAGATTATGATTACGACTATTACGGTTATGGGGATTATCGAGGTGGCTACAGTGATCCCTATTACGATGACTATTATCGATACGAAGATTACTATTTCGATTATGCACCGCCTCCGCCGCCTGCCAGAGGGAGAGGCAGGCAGCCTCAACCGGTGGGTCGCCTTTTTTCATGGTTCTAAAATGTCATTTTTGTTTCTGAAATTATGTATAATTATTTTTATATATATATTAGCGGTAGTTTGACTGTGGCACAGTGTTCGCGGATTCTCCTAATTTTATACATGTTTCCAATTTACTTTTGTCCAAATCACTCTCTGCCTATATATTTTCTTTACCTGAGCGTGCAAATTAACGCTGACTAACTGGCTATGCAATAGTTTATTATGATTATTATTAATGTGCAACGGAATTATACATTTTTAATGTATAGATTTCATAATATTGTTAAATGCACCGCATTCACAGTATACGAATGATAGCACTCATCCGAGCTTTAGAGTTTTACAATGGATTTTGAGACAGAGAGAGAGAGAGAGAAAGAAAGAACGAGTGAGGGAGTGAGTGAATGAATGAGTGAGTGAGTGAGTGAGTGAGTAAGTAAGTAAGTGAATGAATACGAATGAATGCTGTTTAAAGTACACTGTGATGCATTGTATTTATGTAGAAATCCACACTTACCCACACGCATGTACACACACGCACGCACGCACAAATTCTAATATGTATGCTATACTGATTAACGCCAACGCTTTGATACTAAGGTTACCCTTTAATCCGAACACGTTGCCACTTTCAAATTGCTTGCAAATCATATCTGAGCCATGGTAGACCCATTCTAAATTTTCAAGCAAGATACAGCCGGGAAAAGCAATTTATCAATCAAAAAGAAAAAAAAAAGAAAAGAGAAAAACATGTAGAATAAAAATGAAAGTTTTAAATTACCCGAAGATTCTCTGAAGGAAGAAGATAGCACAGTTTTATATTGTTGCAGGATTTCCTAATCTTACTTTTCTTTCACTGCTACTCTAGCACAGTTTCAGGAAAACTCCAGACGTAGGCAGAAAGCAGCATACAGGACTTTCTCTCTCTCACTTAATCATTCACACAAACACACAGATATGTACATGTATATATACATATATACATATATATGTATATATGTATATATACATGTACATATCTGTGTGTTTGTGTGAATGATTAAGTGAGAGAGAGAAAGTCCTGTATGCTGCTTTCTGCCTACGTCTGGAGTTTTCCTGAAACTGTGCTAGAGTAGCAGTGAAAGAAAAGTAAGATTAGGAAATCCTGCAACAATATAAAACTGTGCTATCTTCTTCCTTCAGAGAATCTTCGGGTAATTTAAAACTTTCATTTTTATTCTACATGTTTTTCTCTTTTCTTTTTTTTTTCTTTTTGATTGATAAATTGCTTTTCCCGGCTGTATCTTGCTTGAAAATTTAGAATGGGTCTACCATGGCTCAGATATGATTTGCAAGCAATTTGAAAGTGGCAACGTGTTCGGATTAAAGGGTAACCTTAGTATCAAAGCGTTGGCGTTAATCAGTATAGCATACATATTAGAATTTGTGCGTGCGTGCGTGTGTGTACATGCGTGTGGGTAAGTGTGGATTTCTACATAAATACAATGCATCACAGTGTACTTTAAACAGCATTCATTCGTATTCATTCACTTACTTACTTACTCACTCACTCACTCACTCACTCACTCACTCACTCACTCACTCACTCACTCACTCACTCACTCACTCACTCACTCACTCACTCACTCACTCACTCACTCACTCACTCACTCACTCACTCACTCACTCACTCACTCACTCACTCACTCACTCACTCACTCACTCACTCACTCACTCACTCACTCACTCACTCACTCACTCACTCACTCACTCACTCATTCATTCACTCACTCCCTCACTCGTTCTTTCTTTCTCTCTCTCTCTCTCTCTGTCTCTTTCCTCCTCTCTCGAGCTGCATCTTTCCATCTCCCTCTCTCTCTCCCTATCTGCAGGGTCTATCCCGTCCTCTCCGTTCTTCGTCGGTGCCGGTGAAAGTGAGCGCATTCCATGGCCACCGCGCGACCACGCCCGACCAACACATTCGCGCTCTCGTCGAGATCTCCCGGCCGGGGGGTGGGAGGGAGGGAGGGGGACGCGTTACGGAACCGAGATCGTCGGAGGAGAGTGTCGGTGTGCCCTCCTCGGTGTTGCATGCCGGCGATAGTCGGCAACGAGAGAGGAATCGTCCGTGGTACTCGCCGCTGGTCTGCGTGCCCCGGATCGAGAGATCTAGAGAGAACCGGGTCTCTCTTTTTTTCTGTCTCTCTCTCTCTTCTCTCTTTGTCTCTCTTATTCGCTCCATGACCATCTAAGTGATATGTGTTTAGCGTATCTCGTGTGTCCGTCCTTTCCTCTCCTCGCGCCATCGCCGGCGCCGCGTTCGACGCGAGCGAGGGTGGATTCGGGGCGATTACGGGCGAAAAATTCCTGTCTGCGTCGAGATTGCGCAACTTTCATCGCTCGGGTAGAGAATGTACAGCCTTCTTGTTTTTGAAAGAGAGACAAAGAGAGAAAGAGAGAGAAAAAAAAGAGAAGCTATAAACTATTTAAAAAAAATTGAAATGATAAGAATTTCACTGATAAAAATACGATACCAGTACTATTATTATTGAGCCATGTATTCTGATTCTTTTTTCCGATAAAATATAACATCATTCTTTCAATCTGTTCAATAATACAGTTCGACAAAAAATTACTCTTTTTTTTTTTTAACACGAGAAAAAGAAGGATTACTTACCGTACTTAATTTGATGATGAATACGATTCCGGCCTTCAAATTTTTCTATTATAACACAATTATGAGAAAATATTATAAAAATGACAAAAAAAAGCTATTTTAATGAATTTTATCAAAGAAATTTGTTAATAAAATATTTATGATAATATGGGATCTATAAATCAATAAAAAATTCAACGGTTTTTTGAACTTTAATATTGCTATTTTGATTTTGCTATCTTAAATTTGTCAATTTTGATAGATATTCAGTGCTAAAAAACTTTTATTAATAAAAAACGATTAAAAACCTCGATTAAAATATTTCATTATTTGTCATTATGTAATCAATACAACAAATTCTTTTAAAAGACTAAAAAACCAAACAATAAAACATCTTTAATATTGATCGCAACAAAATTTCTGCGACGAATCATACAATAGTTAACATGATAAAATACATTAATAGCCTTTTTTCAACCATAAGCGTAAATTTATATTAATTATTAAAAATTGTGACGTAATAAAAGAATTTAGCGTCAAAAACTGAGAATTAATTACTCTCTATCTCTCTCTTGTATTTTTTTATTATTGCATTATACACTTAAATAAACGGAATCCAATTAATTTTCATCACACTTTGCTCCGTCTCTTTAACATATTATCATTTCATTATCTTCTAAGGTTGTGTGTTCGTTATATACAATCGTCGTCATGGCTGGGAGCGAGAATGAATCCGTGATGTAAGCAAAGATGTATTGGACCATTCTCGCGTAACGTACGACATGATCACGGAGTGGACGCATTCAACCGGAATATTAAGTGCACGAACGTAGAAAAAGATTTGTTATTTTTATTCAACTTATATATATATCGTCGGCTCTTGCACTCCGTTAGAGATCAGAGGACGGGTTTTCCATTGCATGACCACCATTGGGCGATGCGCGTTTAGCGTAACGCGCGTCTCACTTATTCGCCCATGCCTCTCATATTATATCCCCTTCCACCTTGATATTTTACGAGCAAGCGTGGATTAATACGGGAAGGAATAGATGCGAATTATCGCCGTTATTATCCAACCGCAAAATGGACGATCTTGCGTCACAAATGAGATATTTTTATTACTTTTTAATTACAGTAAATTGTGTGTGTGGATAAATTCCTGCGTTATTTTCTTATAAATTATTTTAAACGAACAAAAATATACAGATTAAAAATATGGATAATATATAAAATGCT
>NW_021853592.1:2665582-2671387 GCF_003651465.1 Formica exsecta | reverse complement strand
GTAAATAACAAAAAAAAAAAAATCAAGAAAAACTGAACTATCAGTACAATCAGTCCATTGCCATTAATCAGCTATTTTCACATTCAGTTATCATTAACAAGAAAGGAAATCGATGGACGATGGTGAGAGAATCAGCCTTAGCATTATTTATCCCCAGAAACTATCAACTAATCGAACTTTTATCGCTAATAAGATTAAAATTAGTTATTGCCGACAATTAGCGACAATTAGTTCCCTTTCAGTCAATGGCAACTAGTGCTCAATTAGTTACTAATATTCGATTCAGAAAAATTTAAGTGTAAAGGTCTAAAATAGTTCCACTATATAGAAAAATACTGTGAATGGTATTATGGGAGGTGCATTTTGAGTATTTCTTTTGCAGTATGGATATCTGTGCTTAACGATTCGTATTTACATCCTTATTTCGGCTCTGCAGGATTGATATATTTTGTTTATAGTAAAACATTGAATTAAAAAATTATGAAATTAGATTATTTTTTAAAATTTGATAATAAACGTTTGAAATACTTCATGTATTTATTTTAATAAAATTATTATATTTAGATATTTTATAGTCAGATTTTATTTGGAGTATATGAAATTTTTGAATAATCTTACAACTTTCTTTTTCAAAAAATATGATGGTGATAGGGTAATCAATATATAGTTGTTCGTGCGGTATTGTATTATATAATTGTAACTGACAATGCGTATTGTTATTATGTAATTGTGTCTTTTGTTTGCTGAAACACAATATTTTTTTTCACACGAGTCATTTTACTTCCAATATACGATTCAATTTATTTTTGTTTTTCTTTCTCTTTTGTTTTGGTTAATTATTGGCATTTTCAAAATTATCTTTTCCCGGCATGCCTTTTTTATAATATTGAAATAGTATTATTTTTTAGTAAGCTGCTAATTGGATATATCGTGGCTAAATTTGGGTCTATTTGTAATGTGTGTTTTTATAGATTATGATTACGACTATTACGGTTATGGGGATTATCGAGGTGGCTACAGTGATCCCTATTACGATGACTATTATCGATACGAAGATTACTATTTCGATTATGCACCGCCTCCGCCGCCTGCCAGAGGGAGAGGCAGGCAGCCTCAACCGGTGGGTCGCCTTTTTTCATGGTTCTAAAATGTCATTTTTGTTTCTGAAATTATGTATAATTATATTTTTATATATATATTAGCGGTAGTTTGACTGTGGCACAGTGTTCGCGGATTCTCCTAATTTTATACATGTTTCCAATTTACTTTTGTCCAAATCACTCTCTGCCTATATATTTTCTTTACCTGAGCGTGCAAATTAACGCTGACTAACTGGCTATGCAATAGTTTATTATGATTATTATTAATGTGCAACGGAATTATACATTTTTAATGTATAGATTTCATAATATTGTTAAATGCACCGCATTCACAGTATACGAATGATAGCACTCATCCGAGCTTTAGAGTTTTACAATGGATTTTGAGACAGAGAGAGAGAGAGAGAGAAAGAAAGAACGAGTGAGGGAGTGAGTGAATGAATGAGTGAGTGAGTGAGTGAGTGAGTGAGTGAGTAAGTAAGTAAGTGAATGAATACGAATGAATGCTGTTTAAAGTACACTGTGATGCATTGTATTTATGTAGAAATCCACACTTACCCACACGCATGTACACACACGCACGCACGCACAAATTCTAATATGTATGCTATACTGATTAACGCCAACGCTTTGATACTAAGGTTACCCTTTAATCCGAACACGTTGCCACTTTCAAATTGCTTGCAAATCATATCTGAGCCATGGTAGACCCATTCTAAATTTTCAAGCAAGATACAGCCGGGAAAAGCAATTTATCAATCAAAAAGAAAAAAAAAAGAAAAGAGAAAAACATGTAGAATAAAAATGAAAGTTTTAAATTACCCGAAGATTCTCTGAAGGAAGAAGATAGCACAGTTTTATATTGTTGCAGGATTTCCTAATCTTACTTTTCTTTCACTGCTACTCTAGCACAGTTTCAGGAAAACTCCAGACGTAGGCAGAAAGCAGCATACAGGACTTTCTCTCTCTCACTTAATCATTCACACAAACACACAGATATGTACATGTATATATACATATATACATATATATGTATATATGTATATATATATACATATATATAATGCCCATATACGAGCAATTCACTGTTTTTTCTTCCTGTAGAGCGACGTTGCGTCTCGTGGCTCGGATATGATATACTTTTTCTATATCAAGTTACAGGGTTATCCAAATATGACGTAGGAGAGTGTATGGGTGCAAGGCGCAAAATTTTTTTACCGTTTTATTTTTACCATATTTTTACATTGCGATCAACTTTCTCTCTTGTTAATGTTTCATTATTATAATACACATTATATATTTAATTTTATTATATGTTATATCCAACGCTGTTATGTTTCCCGTGCCATGATATGATATATACGACGTAGTTGATCGTCGCTTTAGAGGAAAGACAAACAAAAAGAACCTTTTTCAAATTGTCAAAATGTTTTTATACATTATCTTGTATCTTGTTTTGACAACTATTTGTCGAAGTTGCTTTTTTATAATCTATTTTTGACATATTGCCGATTATATTCGACGATCGCGTTCGTTTTTTCAGAAAGTATATATATAGATCAATTTTTTCCAAATATATTTTTAACGATCCATTTTTATGTTGCCTAAAACTCGCACGATGTGGTTTTATCCACGTAATATGTTCTTTCTATATGTATTCTTCGACTTTTTTTCTCGCGATTTTTTGTTAAATAATCTATGTCTTTTTTGCTTTACAATCCGTATATTATTATCGATTTTTTTCCTAATAAAAAATAGAGACAATTTTTCTCTTATTTCAACAAATTTTGTCAAATGTGTCATTTAAATTTGAATAAAAAATGTAAACTATAATATAGGATATCTCACTCAGCATGACTATTCAAAATATCTGTTGTTTTTAATAATACAGGAAAATCTTTTAAGAAGAAATACGGTTTGTGAAAGAAGTATATTTTGATTTAAAAGGACATCAATAACACAAATAATGAAATCATATACTTATTATTAACATGAGGTTGTAGCAGACATCGAAAAAAATTCAAGAGATCAGTAATTGTAAGATATAATAACATGTCCTACAAATAATCTTGAATACGAAATTTAAAGCAGATTTTCTCAAGGGATTTTAATAATTTTACGAAATTAATAAATTTATTATTAGTTTTTACTAATTTACTATTTAATTAAAAATGTTTAAGTGATTACTACTTGCATTAATACATTTTCGTATTCGATAAATAAATGATTTATTTGTTTTTCGCACAATCTCTTTGTGACCTTTTCTTCGCGATACTGATTAGTTTTTTTGCTGTGCTTATTTCAAGCAGTTGTTATTGCCAAAATCGCGTATTTTGACAGTTCGAAGAAAGTTAATAGTAATGTGATATTTTTAGTTTGATACATTGTTTTTGAAAAATAAAGAAAATGTAATATATATTTTTGTCGACTTTGCAACAATATATTGAACAGCGGTTATTGCAGAGATTGTGTATTTTGACAGAGTTTAAATTTTCAAGAGCTTGAATTGAATAATTCTAGTTGATTTTGTGTTGGATATAAATTTTAAATTAAGTTCGTCTTGAAAACATGAAAAAGTCAAGCTTATTTTGAATTAATTGTTTTAAAGTATGCAATGCCGTAGATTAAATGACATTATGTTTTAATGGATTGATATACTTTTATTTCATGGGGTTATACTATAATCGGCAAAAATATATATTTTTTTTAAATTTTGGGATTTATTAAATAATATTTTATTTTAAGAAAAAATAAAAGGCATGTGTAACACGCTTTACAATATTCTAGTCATTAAAAACAAGATATTTTGGATGATCATGTTAGGCGGCATATCTTACATACTATCTGATTCAATGTTTTGGAAGTATTTACTGCTTTTTTGTACAGATATTATTAAATGTACAATATAAAAATTCAAACAATCGCGTATGCATCATTGTATCTTTTTTTAATTCAATATTTTACACGAGTATGGGAGTACATCTGTTTAGAAAGTACAGATATATTCGCATGTTGTTATTATATTTATATATCTTATATTTTACATTTATATAGATAAATAATTATTTAATCCGTGCGTGGAGCACGATACACACACGCCTATACACACGCCTATACACATACACGCACGCACGCGTGCGCGCATATACTTATAACTCAACTTAATGTGTTATGATTTGCTTAAAACAGGAGGAAAAGTTTGTCGCAAGTTATAAATAACAATGTCTGAATTGAGAGATGATGCCATGTGAATACAATTTATTCACAAATGATTTATTGTACATGTATTACCTGATTAATTATGCTTTATTATCATTTGTAAATTATTGTGAATTGTGTATAGGTGTGATAAAGACCACGAAGATAGATGACGGAATAGAAAGGATTGTGTCCCTCGTATATAGCACCAGTAAACACATCTCACAACTCTTGCTTTGGCTCTCGCCGTCCCCACACCCATGTATATAAAATAATATCATAGCTTCCGTGCTTAAACCAGATTTTTTTTTTATCGCTTAATAATGTGTTGCGCCACTTATTTATATAATATGCCTTTTGGTTGAATTTTGTTTTAGCTACCAGTGCAATAGCTTGTGTCGCTTAAAAGTTCCTACGCCAACCAATCAGTTCGCTTTTCGCTTTACTACATTGGATAACTCTGCTAACTCCTACTGCTGTATGTAAAAACGTGGTTAGTAAAGATTTGGTTACAGGATCTATCTCGTCTGCCGCGTTCTTCCTTTTCGCTTTCTTTTTTTTTTGCTTTATCTTTTCCGCTTTATTTTTTTGTCTTTTTTTGTCCTTTCTCTCTCTCTCTCTTCTCCTTCCTTTTCCTTTATTCATTATATTTTTTTTCTCTGTTACTAATCTCTTCTCACGCTATGTTCATGATGTATATATAAAAGCCTTGTATGTACATATATGTACATCTCTAAAATGTGAAATACGCATATATGTGTAGAAAATTTTCCGATCAGCGATATATCGATTAATTTTTTTATTTTTATTATACGTTAATACACGTTAATATAATCATTAACTACGTCTTTAAGGGCCACTACTGCGAAATATAATCCTAATTACACATAGGACAGAGGAAATAATAAGAAAAGAATGAAAGATAATTGAAACGCAGATATATGCAAACAATTATGTAATTAGATAGGGTAACAGTTTGGGTGTGTGTTTATTGGTCAGGCTGGTCGTGGCCGTGGAGTAGTGCCACGTGGCCGAATCGGTGGCCCGCAAGCCCGTGGGCCAGTCAGGGGGGGACGCAACCCCGCAGCTTCAGGGGTCCGTGGGGTCCAGCGGCTGGCCGCTCGTGGGGGGGTCCGCGCCAAGGGAAGTTTACCAGGTGAGGATGGTCTGTATCTCCACAATAACTCATCTTTTACACTGTTTACATTTAATTCCCACTACATTTACATAGACACACACATATACACATGTTTACTATTCTGAATTCATTATAACACATTTTGAAAGTTGCCTTGACATCGTTGTATCTGTAACTATCATCGTGTAAAAATTCGATGTATTGTATATTAATAATGGAATTATTAAAACATCATTGATAAATATCACCAAAAGATGTAAAAAAATGATCATTGTTCGGATATATAAAAATATAAGCATCGGTCATTCAAGTATTAGGTCTAACAAAATAATACCTATATATAAAACAAAACAAAATAATACCTACATA
>NW_021853592.1:2660258-2665270 GCF_003651465.1 Formica exsecta | reverse complement strand
TATATATATGTAGGTATTATTTTGTTTATTAAATTTTTATATATAGTTTTAGGCATTGATACAAACATAATTAAAAATGTTGAATTTCTCTCTCCTTCGCGATATTATGTACAGAGTGTTTTTGGTAACAATATTCATGATTTTTATAGCATCTACAATAGATTGATAAAAAAATGTATGTGGAATTGTCTTATTATTACTTTAAACTACTAATAAGTTAAAGAAAAAAATCGTCGAAAATTTTTTCCAGTAAAAAATCAAAGTCATCTTGAGTTTTTAAAATAATATATCTTTTTACATAATTTCTTATAATTGTTTTGCATAAATCTTTTGATGGACATACGTTCTAGGTATAATGCATATGAAAATATTATAAAGAAAAATATTAAATAAGATTATCAAGAAATATATATTAATAGTTTACGAGATATTCCATAACATATTTTAATATATTGTAATATAAAATATAGGACATTTCACTAAACTATTAATTTTTTGATAAATGCTACCTGAGACTTTTATATGAGAAATGATCAATTTGATGAAGAATCAATTTATTTAAGAAATAAAATATGGGGTCATTTAAAAGAAACTCAAGATAACATAAATCTTTCGTTGAAAAAAAATTAATTTTTCATATTTTTTTTACTGTTTGTTGCCCATTTAAAATAGATAGTTTTATATACATATCTTAGTTTATCGCAATACTTATATACACATATATATAAAAAAGATTCGTGGATATTACATTATGATAAACACTCTGTATATATAGTACAAATATAGGTTTAACTTTTTGTTAATAATAAAACAAACATTTTTTTACTAGCTTGCTTGACTCTTTTAGTAGTGATTATTATTATAAGAAAATTTGTTACGTTTTCTTTCGGCAAATATAAATTTTTTTTTTGCTATTACTATATTGCTATTATGGTACTAGCTGTTACAGATCGCAACATCGCATCACACGTAATGTTCCACGAGTTTTCTTAATTACTCTAAATAATACTCTTCGCTAAGCAGCTTTCTATTAGATATCTGCTTTTATTATATATTTGCGATAAGTTTCTCTGCTCTGTCCCTGTTTCATAAAAAAAAAAAAAACATATATTGAATCCAACATCCAAACAATGTTTCTAAGCACCGGAATTATTCTCTGGATAATTTTTTTCCAATATTAATTTCTTCTGCGTTTTTACAAAAATAAAATATTCGGATATTACATGCACGTAATATCGATGATATATTTGTAGAACGTTTATCCCCCTTATCCTTAACTAAAATACAAAGGCGATAGTTGTGCAATTAATTACTGTAAAAAGGAATGATACATTGAATTTGTTATGATCACTATGCAAAATCTTTTATATTATTCGAGATATTTAATTATATATTCTGATTCTTTTTTTACAGATTTGCTAACGATCAATATTTTCAGTCATCCTGAGGTTTTTTGAGTGTTTATTATTTAGATAATATATAATAATTAGTTTATCATATGACTGCACATTCCTTTACATTATCATAGATTTTTCACGTATTATTCATCTTACAGTAAACGATCCAATCCACCTTTCAACCAAGGTATCCGAGTCCCATCTACTTTATTGTAACAGAGCAGTAGGTTAGTTTCCCCCTTTTTATGATAGTATTTGTTCAAAGATTTTGCAATTTTATAAAGTCAATAGAATATACCGACTAATTTGTATTTTATAATAATCTTTCACGAATCTGAGCTTGTGGTTATATTACTATTCGACCACATATCTTTTGAACACATCATATACACCATATACTCACACAAAAAACTCTAAAAATCTCTCTTTTATCTTCCTATATATAATATTTTCCAAATGTCCCACACGAACAATGATAAAAAGGATGTCATTCGATCTAATATTAATGTTTAAAAAAATTTTTTTGCACATAAATATTTGTTTTATCACGATGGTGATATCTTTTACAGCAGGTAAACGAAAATTTGACGGGGGTCACCAGAACCAGGGGGAATCTAAGCGTCGCTTCCAGAGCAACTGGGGAAACCAGCCCCTCGCCCAACAACCACTGGGCAATGCATACGGATTGGCGAGTGTGAATGGTGGCACTGGTGGTGGTGGCGGTGACATAAGTTTCGGAAATAGAGCCGGCGCGCTCGGCGGTGTTTCTGGTGATGATCACGAATGGTATCAAGACTCTTACCAATCATGGAGCTAACTTCTACAAGCTTGTGATGAAAAAATACGCACGCACGAACAAATGCATGATAGACCGAAGCGAGAAAGAGAAAGTAGAGGAAAAAAAAAGAAGTTAACATCAAAAAGAGGAGTGTATGTATACATGAGTGTGTGCGCGCGCGAGAGAGAGAGAGAAGGGGAAAGAAATTCTATAGACGGAGAGAAGGAAAAGATCATCCATTTATATTATTATCGCTCTTAATCAATTCGAGTAATTGTAAATGTTTTTTCATATTAATAATACGCAGCAACTGTACTCTGCGCCACCACCATCGCCCGCTGTTGTTGTGATTATGTACAGTGATGTGCCACTGAGACTAATTATTACATCGGAGTGTGACCGCCCACTCACCCCGTACTATTATTATTATGATGATAATACTAATCTAAGTACCACTACTGCATTGTCACATTGTTTACTGCCAAGTGATGAAGATCAGTGATGTTGACATAAGGATTGTGATGGCTTGTATTAGTTAAGAGAACTCATAGAAGCCTGCGGTTTAATACATGATGCTGTTATGAATCTACGTGACGAAGCGTGTGTGTTAGATAAGCTGTGAAACGAAATAGGTAGCATGGAAAGGAAACAAAAGTGTTAGGGAACAAAAGAGAGATAGAGCAGACAAAAATTTCCAAGATTGAAGAAGTGAGAAATGTAGTAGGTACGTTAGGCAAGCAGAAGGCACAGGGCGAGAATGCGATATTTAGCGAGTATGCGAGATGGATGAGCGTCTAAGACGTGTATTTGCAAGAAATGGAGAAAGGAAGTTTTCTTTAAGCGGAATGTGTCTTTGTATGTGTATGTGTGCGTGGAGCGTGCCAAGTGCGCCACAAGACCTTCTATTGTTGGTCTATAAACGTGTACAGTCAGTGAAACTATTATTATTAAGAGTCAGGCAAAGTTTCGCGAAAGTAGCGAGTGGTAAAACGTTGCAAGACAACGGTTCTGCGAATGTCTCCCAGATTAAGTTTGGTTACAGTCAGGCAAGGGTTTTATTAAATAGGACAAAAAAGGGGAAAAAAGAGTATTGCTCACTATCGTAAAGAAATCTGCTTGTACAGTAAATTTTTCAATGACAGTATCCGAGTAGCCAAGACAAATTCAGATTCAAATCATAATATATATTTATTTGTTGATGTGTTTCTTTTTTATAAGTAAAAAATTAAAAATTGTTCGTTGAAAGTAAATATACAAAAATAAGAGAGGAAACGTTTTTAAAGATGACTGACTATGAATTTGATAATGATAGTCACGGATTGAAATAGGATGTAAAATCTAATGTTTACAAATGCATGAACACATACAGCACACATTTTGAGTGTTGACTTGTTGTTATTGTTAGCCTGTTAGTTAATTAGTAAGAGTTGTAAGTGCGGGCTGTAGTTGGTCCCTGTCCCTGGAGCCCAGACACCCCCTGTTCTGGATGATTATTTGAAAAAGGAAAGAAAAAAAGAAAATATATGCAAATAATTTGTATTTTACACGCACCCCTGGAATATGAAAACAAATACGACATAAAGACGAAAAAAAAGAAAAAAAAAGATATTGTAATAACGGAATAACTGCATATCAGTCTTCTGTTTATTGTAACACACACCAAACGAGACGATAATCGCATATATAACAATATATTGGCTCTAAATCGGATTTGATATAATAGTAGAATTGGCGGATATATATATGTAATACAATATGGAGTCTGATTCTACATCAAACGATTATGCCATAGAGACCGACCAATCACGAATATAAAAGATCGCATATACATCACATTGTAACATGGAATCATTATATGATTTACAGGCTGACACACAATATGAAAAAAAAAAACACGAAATCATAGATGCATTACAGACACAATGTCTAGATGACGATTGTTTTCCCAATCTATTATGAGTATTTTGTTAATTTTTATTCATGTTTTACTTAAGTCTAATTCTTCTTTGTCATCGATCGACTGTTTTATTGATAGCGATGAATTCAATTCATCTGAAAGTAATGATTAGACGAGAGAAAAATTCCCTGTTCTTATTGCGATCATTGTTTAAGTCTTGTCCCCAATCATTGCGATCATTGTTTCGAAAAAAAAGTAAAAGGGAAAAAAATCCGAGCAACTTGCGAAATCGCGGTTTGTATTGGTGATCTACTTTTCATTCCTCTCGTGCCCCCTTTTTCACCGCCCCTTTTTACTGATTATTCGCTTACCATATTTTATATATCTTTATCTACCTACTCTACTTACCTACACACCCTATTTATGAAAAGCATAATATCGAGGGTATAATAATATTAATATTAACAATATGATAAGGATGATATTGCTAATCATAATTGAGTGGGTTTTTGTGACACACATGATAATATTCCAACATAATAAAAAAAGTCTGGTTTCTTCTGTGCAAAAAAATTGTAATTAATAAAAAGGAATAATAAGAACATGATAGAGAAAAAAATAAAGGAAAAAATAAAGAAAGCAAAAAGATATGTTATATATATTACATATGTATACACATACAAGTACATAAATGCAAAGATACGATTATAAAGAGAGTTCGGCTTGCGGGGGCAAGGAATTATAACTTGGCTAAAGCGGAGACAGTTCACGGTGACGAGATTCTTAGACTGATCTAGGTACTAGTGTTTATCGATAATACCACCCGGCCCTGCTCTGGCAAAAAAGGCGTCCCAAATATATTACTGTCGTATCCCTTTCCTATTTTTATCTCCATCTTCCTTCTATGTTTTTCCTTGTCCCACCTATATCATCTTCCGAT
>NW_021853592.1:2625839-2659718 GCF_003651465.1 Formica exsecta | reverse complement strand
TGGGGTGCCTGGGAGAGAGGCGGGGGGGGGTTATCGGTCGCATTTTAGGATATTGCACCACACACACTGTGGCTGGCGATGCCGTAGCCGCGTGCGCGCGCCCTTCTTTTTTATCCGGCCAACGCCCCGTTAATAATAATGATGATAATGATGATGATGATAATAATAATAATACTAATGATGATGATGAATGATGATTCGCGGCACATTTCTTTTTTCTTCGAGACATCATTACATCATTCGGGGCTTATCATGTCGCAGTTGGCCATCTCTCATATGTCGGATGTTGTGTGATCCTTGGGTCGAACCGTTGCGAACATTAATTCAAAGCGACCCACGAAGCACATGTTTTTTTTAATTATATATAAATATATATTATATTTCTGCGAATATATGCATTTTTGTGACGTGATGTTATTTAGCACTAATTAACGAGAAAGAAGGAAATCGTACGATAGTAACGAAGGATTCAGTAAGAAAAACACCCGCCCCCAAACCCCCGAAAAGGAAAAAAAGATACATGTACATGTTATATTTTTTTGTGCTACGTATCAGCTCCGTAGCTATAAAACAGACGTGCAAAATTATTTTATCGCCAAATTCTTTACATTACTGACAATTATAAATTGTGTTTTTTCGGATTCTTTATTATTCATCTCCTATCTACTAATTGCTTTGCTTTATAATTCCCGCAATTTTTATTTCTCCAAGTTGCCCCTAACTTTAGTGTGAGACGTAGTTAAACATAATGATTAATGATGAATTTAAAAAAGAATGTTATAACATGATTCCTTTTTTCGGGCTAAGAGCTTGATTTGAAGTATCAAAGATTTTTGTGTATGAACAGATGTATTCTACATGTCTTAATAAACAGTTGTATGTGAATTACCTTTCTTAAATTTGTGCTGCACTTTATTTAACAACCTTTACTTTTACAGGTTGTTTACTCAAATCTCGTTAAAATTCATTAATCTTCCGGATATTTTTATTCAAGATTCCAGGTAAAGAGAAGTAAAGATTTTTTGGAGCAACTGTCAAAAATAAGATTTTTTTATGTTTGCGTTTCCTAATTCGGTCCACTTATACAGAGCGACGAGCCAAGGGGATTTTCTTCGAGATTTTTTTTTTTTTACGATGTGGATTAAAAAAGGAGGTTCTGATAGATTGAAGGCTCCTATATAAGTCTCTTTGTGCCATTGAATAATACTTTTTTTTTATCGAGAATGGATCTTCAAACTCGTGCCACAAGATAGGCAAATGCATTAATCTTCTCGAACACTAAAACTGCGCCCTTCCTTCCGCCTATCCTTTTCCAGGCCTGGACGTAACATTTATATAAAAATTTTAAATAATCTCAAAAATTTTCCTATTTAAATAATAATTATTAATATAAATTAAAACCCCATAAAATTTTTTAAAAATACACATTGAAATTAAAGGTAAAATAATTTTTCAACATACGTATATTAATTTATCACATATCGTATTCGAAAAGCGATATTCTTCGTAGAAAAATAATTATTAAAATAATAATATTAACTAATAAAAAATTTAAAAAAATTTGATACATTTTTAAATAATACTACACTAAACTAAAGAAAATAATTTAGCTCTAATAGCGATAAATTAACATATTTGTGCAACACTGCATTGCACTTGTTCATTGTAAGATGAATCCTAGATTAAGAATGCTATATTCTTTCTATTTTGGTCGTTATATTTCTTGAGAGAGCTTTTAAATAATACTACACTAAACTAAAGAAAATAATTTAGCTCTAATAGCGATAAATTAACATATTTGTGCAACACTGCATTGCACTTGTTCATTGTAAGATGAATCCTAGATTAAGAGTGCTATATTCTATTCTATTTTGGTCGTTATATTTCTTGAGAGAGTATTAGCGTACAGCGAATTTTTCAAACTACGTAAGGGCAGCCATTTTCTGGGTGGGTAGAATGTCATATCGGGTGTCGCAGAATTCGATGTCTTTTGATAACGTATTGATAGTGAACATTAAAAAAAAAAATAAGACTGTGAAAAGTATCAAGGGCACATGTAATGCACATATAAAAATAAGAAATAACCAATCACGCGTAGTACATACTTGACTGTGCAAGTAAATATTCTAAAAAAGGGAATATCAAATTTTTTCAATAAGTATATATACAATCTGTTTCTCTTATTTTTTTAGAAACTTGAACTAGACTTTTCTATCAAGTGGAATATAATTTTTAACCTAAACTATATTTATATGTGTTGTTGAATATGCATCAAATATTCATATAAATCAACTTTAATATGTAACATTGCAGCTTTTTCTTTAAAGATAAGTATCAATTGAACTCGGTTGAATGCGATAAAAATATAAAATTGGACTTTCAGTAGATATATGATAGAATCTGCAATGAGAACATTTTACGCAACTTATATATATATATTCTACCCACCCAGAAAATGGCTGCCTTTGCATCACTTTTAGCATCGCGGTCTAATATAATATATAAAAATCTGTGTTTTTCTTTGCCGATTGTGAATCGCGTATATTTGTTAACGTGCGTAATAATCAACCATTTTGCTTTTCTCTCGTGATTCTAATAATGATACCGTGTCAAAGCCATAGCAAGCTTTATCCTAATGAAGGCAAGAAACAGCAGCAACAAGGGTGCAAATTGGCTTTCAAGAGAGTGATGGTGGCAAACAGTAATGCCTACACATTTTCGTTATACAGATAATGATGTTCGATAAGTGAGTCTGATATTACGAGGACTAATTTCTAGTGGATACAAAAGTCGATATCGATAAGGGTAAATAAAAGATATTATATATATAGAACAGAAATTGGGATGGTTCTTGCGCTAAGGGCCAATTTCACCAAGTCCGGTTAGATGAACCGACGGTTAAAATTAGCATTGTGGTCAATAGAAAATAGAGGTGAAGGAAAACCAAGTATTCATATCATTTCAGTTGGAATCTAACCGGACTTGGTGAAATTGGCCCTAAGTGAAAGTAATTCTTGTATGTGTGTGCGCATGTCTATAGTAAGAAAACCTGATTCCATGAATTTATCGAGCTTAATTCTTTGAACTCTTATGCCCGATTTACAATGAGCTAGTCGTTAGTCGTTAGTCGCAAACAAATTGACCAATCACAGTCGATTATTCCAAGAATATTCTTGGAATAATCGACTGTGATTGGTCAATTTGTTTGCGACTAACGACTCATCGTAGACCGAGCTTAATTCTCCAGAGCAACGAACTACATCTACAGCGATAAATTAGGGCTATTGATGCTTTATACGTCATAGTATACGCGCAGGGATTAATGACGTGCGCAATAATCCTTCTCGAAAATAATCGCGGCGCATCGTTGTCGCGGCCGCCGCCCCCGCCGCGTCGTCGCAATATCGTCTCATTCGATATGCAGAGTCGCATTCACCACCGCGTGATAGCCACTGAATTACTGCGTCCTGCGCACGTTCCGTCATTCGTCGCTCTTTTGTAACCAGAAGGCGTGTCGGGGATTGTGACAGTCGCGCGACTCGCGTGTAGGGTGTAAATAGTGCACGTAAGGGTGGAATACCGCGCCTTAGAAGAGACGCCTTGCGACAGGGTGAATTTCTTTCTAAGGGAGAAAGAAGCTCTGTGCGAACAAGCAGGCTGATTTTCGAGAATAGTCGTGGCTGCGCTCACACAGTGGACGTGTCGATCATTAGAGGTGTGTGGAGAGAGAAAGAGAGAGAGAGAGAGACAGAGTACAGAGAGGCAATATCGCGATTTCGTCAATTCGAATATATATTTGCAAATTTTTCTGTGCAAATTTTAATATGTTATATATTCGCGAGTTTAAGATACATACATATAAGGATAGAGAGTTATTTTTCAATTTTTCATCATTTTGCTTTTAAGCATCTTTGTAATTCTGTTTTTGTTCTATTGAGAGAGAGAGAGATAGAGCATATCTTAATTTATATCCTCTTAAAATATTTATTACTGACGTGCTTTATTTAGGTATTGCAGATGCAATGAAATGGCGAGAATATTTATCGGGATAAAATTTATATTGAAATCTTTAATTTCGTTTCTGTTCTTTTTAATCATTATCGTGTTACAGTAACGAGTGTGGTAGTTTTGATCATATATATGATCTATTAATTCATGTTTATAGCGTTAGGTGTGTTAGAGATTTCGGTGAAGAATGATTAAAATCAATCCTGAAATGAGATATGTAGATACTATATTAAAGTCTATTAATTTTCGAAGACGTAAAAAAAGCTATTGTTTAATTATTGTTAAAAACATATGCAATAATAGATTTTATTTTAAATATGAGATGGTGAATTATGAGATTCATGTTAACGCAAACGTGATCAATGAACTTACAGTGTTAACGAATTGGATTCGCGGTGGTGAAAGTGCGATGTTAATATGATTTGTGATCACCTGCAGAAAAATCTCGAAAGACAGTCTCTTATAATGATACAATATTGATACAATAGGTAATCAATTGTCTTAGCATCAGCATAATGATGTAATATGTTTGACGTGTTATATAATTCTTGGACTTGATTTTCTAAATCTCAATTTTCGAATCAAATGTGTGAATATTTTTATTTTGCTTTACACATATTTTTTTTTTATTATTAAATTTCTTTTATTTTCTATATATTTTCTCCTCGTTTCTAGAGTACTGCATTTCTTATTTATTTTGCGCTGAATACATAATTGTTCATAACTAATTTGTGATCATGTCTTTTTTCAGTGTTTTTTGCTTTTTATGTACTTACATATCTAGATTATATTTCTATAACTAAATTGAATTATTTTATTGCATTTTTGACATAGCACCGATATATCTTGTGGGTACTATATGAAAGAATGAGTATTTAGAGTATTTATTGCGCGTCAAAATTTATCTACTAAATTCATTATTTACTATAAAAGCGTTTTTATCAGAAATTGTGAATAAAAATTACGTAATAGTATCATTATTTATCTAATGAAGAGTCTAACGCGGATAATTATAATGTGACAAAACTATAGATTATTTACCGAGTCAAAAAGAAAGCATTATTTTTATGTAATTTATTAATAGATTATTTTAACATAGTAATAAATATTAACGACGTAACGATTATTCCAAAATTTAGAATATTATATATTGTAACACGCATTTAATTTTAAATATTTAAAGATATTTACTGGAAAATTTGATTATTTTATTTAACATTTGTATCATGCGATTTGTAGCATGATCTATTAAAGAAAGCTTGCGTTTAATATAGAGGCGCTGCTATTGACCATCTTGCTATCCTTTTCCAAGCGCATGGGTGCGGTTCTGATCCTATAATCTGTTCTACTTTTTTGCGATATTGCCGTTTTACATGTATTTCGCTTCTGTCAATTATTCCCGTTTATCGATGAAACATAAAAAAAACAAGGGAGATAAATTTTATCTGGTTTTTATAGCTCGATGAAAATCATTTCTTAAATAGATACTAATATAATAAATCTCTTATTTATTAATCTGAAATTAGCAAAATGAAAAACAATTTGTGTAAATTAACATTTTAAATTAATTATTATTTAAGGATTATTATGACTCCAAAAATAAATACAGATTAATAGATACTTTTTGTTAAGATTATAAATACATTTAAAAGATACAACTTCATAAATATGACAAATAAAATAATCAAATAAAATAATATTTAGAAATCTTTAATATATTCTTTTCTCTAAAAAAAAGTTTTGAATAAAATATAGAAATAATATGGGGTTATTAGCGTTGATACAATGCGCTATAAACGAGAAATATTCATTGATCCTATTGCAGAGCTTGTGTCTATAGTTTGCCGAATTGCATTATTAATCGTTGTACTAGACTTATCTGTCATTTTCATTGTCTATTTATAGATTGGTCGAAACTACTTACTCGCATGTATTATAAATCAAATCGATTCTTGTATTTATATGCTATGATACTTCAAAATTATTGACTAATATTATTACACATATACGTTTCATTATATAATATATTTTCTTTATTTTTTAAATATATTAATAAGATAATAGCTCTCTCTCTCTCTCTCTCTCTCTCTCTCTCTCTCTCTCTCTCTCTCTCTCTCTCTCTCTCTCTCTCTCTCTCTCTCTCTCTCTCTCTCTCTCTCTCTCTCTCTCTCTCTCTCTCTCTCTCTCTCTCTCTCTCTCTCTCTCTCTCTCTCTCTCTCTCTCTCTCTCTCTCTCTCTCTCTCTCTCTCTCTCTCTCTCTCTCTCTCTCTCTCTCTCTCTCTCTCTCTCTCTCTCTCTCTCTCTCTCTCTCTCTCTCTCTCTCTCTCTCTCTCTCTCTCTCTCTCTCTCTCTCTCTCTCTCTCTCTTATTATATATACACGAGAGCTAATAACTAACATTTTTTAAAGATTTTGCGCAGACGAGATGTTACGTTGTACATATTAATAACTAATGTCTATCCAAATCGTAATATATTTATTACTCAAAAACAATAGGGAATACTTTTCATACGATAAAAATCGGATTATTATTATATAGAGATATATATATTTTTAAACCGCTGGAACTCGGCGAAAATCATCGTAGACAAAAAATTAAAAAAGCATTTTATATCTTTCAGCTTTGCACGCTATTGATAGCGTCAAAAAACTTTTTTATTTTCCTTGTCTCTATGCTTTAAAAAAAAAACATTATTTTGTTCCTTAAAATAACGTATTTTTAATACTTTGCTGCTCGATAAAAAAATGTTTTTCGAAAAATTTAGATCAAGTTTCATAAACTACATAAACATCTCGTCTGCGCAAAATCTTGAAAATTATAATCGATTAAACAAGTGATTATATATATATGACCATTGCTATAAAAATAGTGACTATGGTTGTTGTATTAACAAGTTTTTTGTTGATCTTATAAATATAATATACGATACAGTTATTTGAAAGTATGATAAAATACAATATAGATATTATCGATCGATTAAACAAATTGTGTATTTTATATTTCTTTAAATTATGATATTTAATATATTGTTTTTTTTATATACAGGGTATCCGATCTTTAAATAATGATATTTAATATATTGTTTTTTTTTTTTTATATACAGGGTATCCGGATATTCAACCGACAAACTTTCAGAGATTGTCGGGGGCACTCTAAGGATCATTTTTTGCAAATGGACCTAGGCCATTTAATTGTAGTATTTTTCGGACAAGCAATGCGCCATACGCTGTTTAAATTAAGCGTTTGTGACGTCACGTGCATGGCAGGCTGCCTTGCTCAGAGCCTTATGCCGCCGATATTCCCGACGTCGTAGCGATGTAACGATATGCGTTTCCGACTCTAGGTTCATTTGCAAAAAATGATCCTTAGAGTACCCCCCCCCCTCCAATCTCTGAAAGTTTGTCGGTTGAATATCCGAACACCCTGTTCCTTTCAAAATCTTATTCTTGACGTTATGTGTATGTAATTATTGTTTTAAAAAGATATATGCGAATATATAATATTTTCCAAATATATAATTGTAGTAATTAAAACAATGGGATCGTTTATTGCAGATGATCTTCTGGATCAGATTTCTTCGCTTTTCCTGTGATCGAGACAGATACTAACGATATGGTAAACACATCTGACAAAATGTTCTTATTTATATTAATAATCGTTTAAGAATTATAATATGAATCCGTAAAAGTATGTTAACAATCGAGAGATATATGAACGATTATTCTCAGGGTACAGTATGGCTCCAGCATTCTGGCATGCTTCTGGGAATAATTTTCTTTCGTCAGTTTTCGCGTTTCTCTTACTGTTCTGTCCACACAATTCCACAGGTCAGTAAGAACACACATGATATAATAATATAGATATTTTAGTATTTCTTTAGAGTATCGCTTTATAAAAGTTGACACAATATTTAAAGCAGTTGGCGGTGTCGACTTCTTTTCAGCACAAACAATTTTAATTACGAGATTTTTGATATGTATGCAATCATGTAACATTTTCGAAGTATTACAAGACACTCGAGACTTTCAACACTTAAGATAACTCTCTTTACAGGACAATTCTCTTTATATGAGAAATCAAAATTTTAATTTAAGATTATGAGATTTTATATTTAATTATTTTTAACTGTGAGTTTATTAACGAACTTTGTCTTTTAATTTTGCATGTGTTAACTTCAAAATATAATATAATATCAAATAATAATATGTATGAGTGTATTATATATTAATATTAATAGTATTAGTATTTACATTAATATTTACTAATATTACTAGTATTTACACTCATTGTCAGCGTAAATACTAGTATTTACATTCCGGATAAATACTAGTTATTTTGATCTCAAAATTTTCCAATATAACTTTATTTTTATCAATAAAATTATATTTTTTTTAAATACGAAATTTAAAGTAATCATTTTTTAATGCGCTTAATCTGAAAGTAGATTGTTAATGCGTATAAAATTGGAAAATATTAAACATGAGATAACATAAGATGCGTGTTATATTATTATCGATCTTACATCACGATTATTATCACGATTATAATATATGGTGTGGTGTGTTCCCGGTGGTGGTGGATATTGTCGCGGGGTGCTTTGTATCGTCACATCATCCCTCAATTCAGCCCGCGAGGTAATTGATGCATCACTGCCACAACAAGACTATGTTGCATCACTACCACCTCCACCGGGAGGTGCCACCACTGCCAGAATACCAAGTACGTCCGCTCTTTTAGTATCTTTTTTACTGTACTCGTTAATCGTAGAAAATTACGTCGACTTTTCTCGAGCTCAATGATTTCATCAAACGCCAGTCGTGATTTTATCTCTTTTTGTATAGAGTGTGATCAAAAGTTTGTAAGCACTCCTGATGGATTGCCGAACGGGACCTTTTATGCACCAATGCTCATCAATCCTGAAGGGGATCCACAACAGTGCGTTTACACGTTCCTCGCGGGGCCGCGTCAGCGTGTCGAATTGATTTTCACCTCGTTCGGCCTCCGAGGAAAACCACCAGAGTGAGTTTCTACTATTTAGCATCATTTTAATTCGCGATTATTCATTTCGTAATCGCATCTGATGTATCGGAATTCGCGATTTGCTTATTGTCATTCACGGATTGATAACGTTGTTTGCCATTTTTTCAATAACAATGAATGCCGCGACGCATCGAGTTTTATAAATTTTTTCTGATTATTTTTTGATGGAAATTTTAATAATTGTGTATAAAACAAGTATATTATAAAAAGAATATAAAAAATTATATTTATTTTTCTTTTTTTACGGAAGATTTAATCAACATTTTAAAAGTAACGCGAAATTGACATTTTAAATATGCAATAATTGTCTAATTATGTATTGTTTACATGCATACTTTTTTGGATATGTAGTGGATCTGCTGTGGGAGAATTACCTGCGTAAGTATTAGTAAACTTATAATAAATTACATTAAAATCTGTATGGCATACCATGCGATTTTTTGTCCTAGAATGTCCTAGATTATATGCGAGCCACAGGAATTATTATTAGAAGTGTGCTATATAACATACAGCATTCCTATATTGAGAAAAAATATCTTAATACAAAAAAAACTACTCAGATTCTAATGGCTTATTTATTTATATTAAATACTTGAAGTTTTTTAATTAAGAGAAAGGGAGAGAACTATTTAAATACATTAAATAAATTTTGATGAGTTATAAAACGATGATAAATTCTCTCTGAGAAAAGAAATATATTCTTTGTATTTGAAACAATATTTGAATTATATATAAATATATTTTAAAGAGAGAGGGAAAAAAATGAAGAAGAAGCAAAAAGATATATATTATTAGAAACAATTAAACAATTTTGAGGAAGAAACAATTATTTCAATAAAATTTTGTTTTTGATTAAAATAAATAGTACCCAAGAAAAAATGTTTCTATATTATTTAGATATAATCATATATATTCACGTATAGTCAGATTCAAAATTTAACGCTATATTATATAATATATTCGATATTAATTCTTGTTATTAAGTATCTCTTCTACAATATTTTTTATTATTTTTTGTTATATACAATTAGATACGATTATATTTTGTAAATTAGATATATTTTATCAGAAAATAAAGATTTAATATGTTGATTCTGTTTAAAAAAAAAACAACTTTCTCGATGTAATAATTTATTACTTCGTATACGATATAACAGGAAAAATCGCCTTCCGCGTGTGCCACAAACTTTAGAATAAGTACTTTGATTTATCTATCTTTTACTGACAAATAAATTCATACATAAATGTATGCAGAGAGAGCAGAAAAAAAAAGAAATGAGCCATATAAAAATTATGCGAAATACTTTTTTCCAGCTGTATTCACGAGTATATGGATATATACTCCGAGATACGATCGGAGAACACGACTAAGCTGATAGAAACGCCATTCGGTGGACGGTTTTGTGGACCGATTCCACCTCGCAGACGGGTCTCTCTTTATCAGGGAATTGCTCTTAGTTTTTTTACTGATAAGAATACCACTATGCCGAATGTTTTCAGTGGTATTTACAGATTTCTCAATGCTTGTAAGTTTTATATTGATTTTAAAGCATTTCATTGATGATACGCGCTTATATATATTAAGCATTTTAAAAATGAGCTATAAGTTTATTGATAGTTAATGTAACATTCGCAGCTGAGTATGAAGTGGGCACTCCAACGCCAAATACACCATGCTCTTTTACGATAGACGCAAAAGCTAAACGTACCGGAAATATACTATCTCCCACTTATCCTGGCACTTATCCGAAAAATCTCACTTGTAGCTATCAATTTATCGGGAAGACTGGACAACGTGTGCGGTTGGAATTTCGCGACTTCGATTTATATTTTGGCGGACCACAGTACGTACATGCAAGACTGAATTTTTTTTTTAGATTTTTAAAATTCTTATAGCTTGTAATAAATATAATATAGATGAACTAAGAAATTAACTTTCTAAAAACAAAGAAAAAAAATTAATATTTTGATAATGTGGAAATACTAAAGAAAATTTATTTTTGTACAATAAATTTTTGTTATTCTCTTTTGATTAATTTTACGTTCATTTTTTTGTAGAGATATATTTTTGAATCACTTTGAATTCTTATTATTGTTATTATTTGTAATGATAGTTTAATTTAATTTAACGAAAAAAATTGGAATTATTTCATAGTTGCCCATTGGATTACGTAAAGATATACGATGGTTTCGACAATTCGAGTGCCGTTATTGGCACGTATTGTGGTCAGCAACGAAACTTAGTATTGTACTCTTCGAATAATAGTTTGTTTGTGACGTTCATCACATTGAAGCGCACAGCAAATACTCAAAATCGAGGTTTCAAAGGCATCTTCGAGTTCTCGGAGAGTTTTGTTAGTCTGGGTAAGATAATAGTGATTTATACACCGTTTATCGAATTGTTTTAGATTTAAACGATACTTATCATTCTCTTTATCACATAGACTTTATAAAAGAGTATCGTGGCGAGCATATCCGTGGATCCGAGTGCGATCAGAAGATCCTCAGTAAAGAGGAAAAATCGGGATTTGTAGTTAGTCCAAATTTTCCATATCCTTATATACCTAAGGTCGTCTGCCGTTATTTTATCTACGGGATGCAGGACTCTCAGCACTTGGAACGCGTACGATTGGAATTTATGCAATTCGCGATACAGATTCCTAACGGAGAGTAAGTGTATGCCAGAATGTATGCCAGATGATATGTAAATGGAACCGTTTGTGTACTATGTCCTTCGAACTTGTTTAGAAATGCTTGCACCGATGGTTATCTAAAATTGTATCTGAAGGGCCAAGAAGTGACAGATTCTTATGATAAATTCGATTACGAGATGTGTGGTAATAAGAGCAATCCGAATCACGTGGTTAGTGATGGGCCGAGACTTGTGATGGTGTTCAGTAGCGGAGAACATCAGGCGACAGGTTTCAAGGCTGAGTGAGTGTAGATATGATAATATAGTATATAAAAATATACTACGATAAACCAAAAAGTGAGATTCCTCGTTTTATTACAACTTTTATTTATAACTTATGCATAAATCGGACTCATTATGTTAAAATAGAAGCTAATGACTACTTTTCAATATAGTCTCTTTAAGAATATTGATACACTTATTTCACCTTGGCACGAGTTTGATTGATTTGAATTTCCTCTCGGTAAAAATAGGACTCTTAATGCTTAAATTATTCTTAAATAATATTCTATACTGCTGCATCATCAAAGAGGCAATTTGAAGAAAGAAACCTGGGTTTCTCTCTAGAGAAATATTCTCTTTAGAAAAGACCAGGCCTCTTGTAAATTTTGCTCACGATAATCCCAGACCTCACTATGCATATCGGATTCGGGAACTCTTGTAATCATTTGATCGGAATATTATGGAACATCTTTTCTATAGCCCGGATCTTCCTATTTTCATTTATTTGAGACATTGAAGAAACATTTTGAAGGAAGACGATTTCCAGATGATGCAGCGATACAGAATATTGTTCAAGAATGATTTAAATATCGAGAACTTACTTTTTGATCTACCATAGTATTTAAACAAAAATAGTAGAATACAAAATAAAAGCAGTAAATATAATTTTTATCAATATATTAATTATAATTTTTATCGATATATTAATTATGTATGTGTGTATGTGTGTGTTGTATCGCCGACAGGTACACCTTCGAAACAGAATATAAAATACCTGGTACTGCGGCGCCCGATGGCAGTTGTAGTTTTACTTATCATAGTTTGTCTCGCAAACGCGGTGAATTTAATTCTCCACGATATCCTAGTAATTATCCGAGTGATACGAATTGCACGTACTTTTTCAACGCAACACCGAACGAGCAGATTACTTTGATTTTTGATCACTTTAAGGTTCGTACGAGAAACGTCAACGTGACGGTCGGACATTACGGGTGAGTGAATTACATTGTTAGCGTGTATCGAATTGGATCAATATATTGTCTCTAATATTTTTTATAGATATGAATTATGTCAGGAAGATTGGCTTGAAATTTACAATGTGTACCGGGACGATACGGAAAAATTGATAGGAAGGTATTGTGGTGTAACTGCGCCGGGTCCGGTAGAATCGAATCTTGGTGCTCGTGGCTTGAAAGTGATTTTGCATTCCGATTCCGAGCTTGTGTACAGCGGCTTCAAAGCGCGTTACACTTTCGAGATCGCTAAACCTATTTTCGGAGGTACCAATGCACTTTGTTGTCTTCCAGTTAAAAAACAGATAATTAAAAAGAAAATATAATTATTTGAATTTCTTATATCTCCAATTTCAAATTAAAAAATTTTGTTTAAACCATTTTAGTTTGAAAAAAATATAAAAATGATTTATTTATCAACAGTTTAGACGATTAGAAATTTAATTTTGGAAAGCTATGCATTCGTCATTCGTAATATTAATTTTACTAAATTATTATGTCGTAGATTGTGGATCAAATATTAGTAGTTTAAATTATGGTATAATAACCAGTCCGAATTTCCCTAATAAATATGACGGTCCGGCGAGAAACTTAGCTAGCAAAACTTGCAACTGGTTCATAATGGTTCGACCAAAGCACCAGATACTCTTGAACTTTGAGACCTTCTCTGTGGAAGGTGACCAATTAGGTAATACATAAATTTATTATTATAATCAGTTAATAAGGTTAATTTGATATATCTGTTCTTTCTCTTATATATTTTTAAAAAATTTATCGAAACTGGTATATTATTATATTTTTGGATTCTAGTCTTTAGAGCTGAAAGATTAAAATAAAAATGTAAGCCCGTATAGACTATTCCCTATCACATTATATTACAGTTTTGATAATAGTATTCCAATTTTTTTAAGCATCTGTTTCAAAAATAAAAAAAATTGAAGTCTGAGAAATTGTATGATTATCAAAATTGACATATTTATTAAAAATTATAGGATAATTATACATATTAGGGATGATCTCACAAATTTCAATGGCCTTGATACTCGTATATATCATGTTTTCATCTATTATAATTTTTACATATATTTATTTTTATATTTATTCACATTGTGTTAGAAACTATTAATTTATTGATAATTATTTTCATAGCACGAGGTTGTCCCGCAGCCGTATTACGTATATGGTATTCATTGACGTCCACTCCACACGAGCTCTGTGGCGTTAAAACTCCTGACACAAAATGGAATTTTCTTTCGGAAGATAATAATATGCGGCTCAGGTTGGTCATGCTTAAATGAATAAGAAAGCTTTTTGAAAGACATTTCTAGTACATTTTGGCATTATGTTATAGTTTTATATCAGCCGATAAAGCGGTAGGACAACAAGGCTTTCGGGCGGTGTGGACTGAAGTAAACACGAATACAGACTGTCAAGACTTGTCTCTTTCTTTTCTCTCCTTTCCCCTTTACTCACCCCTTCCTTTTTCTCCACCCTCTTCCTCTCCCTGTTTTTCTCTTCTTTTTCTCCCTCTTCCGCTCACCCCTCATTACCCCTTTTTTCATCATTTTCTTTTCCTTCCTCTCCCTTCCTTCTTCCTTTCTTTCTTCTCTCTTCTTTCTCTTTCCTCTTCTTTTTTTTCTCTTCTCTCTTTTCCCTCTTTCTCTCCTTCTCACTTTTTTTCTCTTTTTCTTCCCTTCTTTCCCTTTCTTCTTTTTTCTTTTTCTTTCTTTTTTCTTTTTCTTTTTTCTTCTTCAACCGCTACACTGCAATAACATTGATAATTGCGGGCCGGACGATACGTCGGATGAAGAGAATTGTAAGTTTCGCTAACGTTAGAACACAACGTGTGTTAACAGAAGCAAGCATTTCGAAAAGCGGTGTGATTCAATGTTTTACTTTGCTTCCATTACGATTTATATTATTCTTTCATTTTCTTTCTATACGTGAACTATACTCTACTAATATTCAGTGTAATCTCCTCTGGACTGTTCAATAGACATATTCTACAAAGATTTCCAAGTGTACTGTCTTTGTGTATCGTAACACCTTTTCAGGTCTATCCTTTATCAGTATTGTTAGTTTGTCATTTTTTTATACTACAAAGTAAAAGTAAGGGCACTAAGATTCATTGATAGTCGGCATAAATAACGATATAATTCGGATTAATCAAGTAAAATAACATGCATCTCCAGTCTTTCTCCCTTCCTTCTCCCCTATCTCTCTCTCCTCTTTCCTCCCTCTTTCTCTCCGCCCGTCCTCTCCAGCTAACATTTTTTCTTCTTTCCCCCCATCCATCACTTTCTCCCCTTCCTCACCATTCCCCCTTTTCCTTCCCGCTCCTTCCTCTCACTCCTTTTATCCCACCTCTTCACCTCTCTTTTTCCTCTTTCTTCTCACCTTTTCCACTTCTTTTTCATTTTTTCACCCTCTTTCTTTTCTTCCTTTCTGCCCTTTTTTGCTTGTCTCTTTCTTTTCTCTCCTTTCCCCTTTACTCACCCCTTCCTTTTTCTCCACCCTCTTCCTCTCCCTGTTTTTCTCTTCTTTTTCTCCCTCTTCCGCTCACCCCTTTTTTCATTATTTTCTTTTCTTTCCTCTCCCTTCCTTCTTCCTTTCTTTCTTCTCTCTTCTTTCTCTTTCCTCTTCTTTTTTTTTCTCTTCTCTCTTTTACCTCTTTCTCTCCTTCTCACTTTTTTTCTCTTTTTCTTCCCTTCTTTCCCTTTCTTCTTTTTTCTTTTTCTTTCTTTTTTCTTTTTCTTTTTTCTTCTTCCTTTTTCTCCCACTTCCTTTGCCCTCTCTTTTCTTTTCTTCCTTTTTTGTTCCTTCTTTTACCCTTTGCCTTTTTTCTCTCTCCCTTCTTTTTTCTCCTTTTCTCTCTCCCTTCCACCCTTTTTTCTTTTCTCCTTTTTTGTGTCCCATTCTCATCCATTTGCTCTATTATATTAAAAAAAAATATATATATATGTATGTGATAACATAATATGAAACAAACTATTTAACATTTTTTTTTTTATAAATAATAAAATATATCGGAACATATGTTATAATTTTGTGCGCGAATATTTTTAAATATTAATGAATTTGAAAATTGAATTTTATATAAATTAATGAAAAATTTATAAACGTGTGTCTTAAAATCTTCGCGTTTTTTTTAGGGCGAATTCTTTAAAATATTCTAAAGCGTAATTTTTAATATGAATATGTTAAGGCTATAATAATTTTTAAATTATTAGCGATTACAATTCACGATTTACAGAGCAGACACTTTGTTCGCTCAGACATAGTGTAATCACAAGTGATAAAAATGTTACGACATACTCTCTTACAACATCGAGATTAACATACAAATATGAAACATATTTTTATAACAAAATTGTTTTTGCTTCTATACTTATGTATGCATTATTATATGCATAATTAATATCACAACATATCGAGAAATATCAATTCAGTAGCGAGATATTACGATATGTGTCAGCTGACAAGAGAAATTTATTTTTATTTGCTTTTCTTGCTTCATATGAGAAAAATTTTCATGATAATATTGATAGATAAATTATTTTTTGATGTGAAAAATATTAAATATGTTGATAAAATAAGACGGAAACATGTCAATTGTTACCATACAAAACAAATAAACATAAAAATACATTTATTTTAACAACTGACACACGTAATACAAATCTTGATATTGAATCGATATTTTGTGATATGTTCCGAAATATTAATTATGCGTATGTAATGTCCAAATAGGTTCCGTATAGAAGCAGAAATTTCAACAATTTCTTAATAAAAATATTATTGTATACTTGTATGATTATCTCGACGTTGTTAAAGAAGCTCGGTTCATGATAGCACTTTTACTACTTGTCATTTGATCATGCTCGAATGCGCGAAATGTCGGCTCTGTGATTTGTAAACCTTAATCACTAATAATTTAAAAATTATTATAGTCTCGACATTTTTGTATTAAGATTTTTGTCTTTAAATAATCCAAAGAATTCCCTCTTAAAAAGAAATGTGGAGGTTTTACACAGAATCATTAATGTTTTAACACATGAATTTATGTAATGCCATATGTATGTATGTACTCAGCACAGAACATTGCAGCAACATTGTTGCAATGTTCTATATTGTATGGGTATGTACAGACATATATATACATATAAACATAGAACATCAAAAATTATATTAATTGATACTGCACGGAGCATGTATTTTTACACTTATTTTATTAGAAGATATATCAAATGCTTTATAAAAAAAGAAACATATGCAATCTACAACTTTTTGATCCATTTAACGATATTATCTATTCGTACATCTATAATCAGCACATATATTTGCAAAATACTTTTTAATTAACATTTGACTTCCGCGTCTTCTAAATATAATATACATTGGGATGATAAACAATTTAACATTAACATATAGTGTTTCGGAGCTAATAAGAGAGTAATTTTCCCTAGGTAAGTAGTAGTAAAAGTAGACGTATGTACACAAGGTGAGAGAATGATGGGATTGCGTGTGTGAATGATTGTATGGTGTCGCAGGTGCAGCATCAGCCCCATTGTCACCAGCACTGGCTGGGGTCTCTTCTGCCATGCTTCTTCTCTCTCTGTGCTTTGTATTCGTGGCCGTCTGAGCCCCCTTCATGAAGCTTCCAGATGATCCGGCATGTTATGATCTCCCCTTATCACGTGAGTTCACTCACAATATTGCACAATCATGTCACATTACAGCTAGTTGGAATGAGTATTACATGTGTAATTTTAATATCATTATTACTTCCACCGTATTGACTCAAATATCAGGAAAGAGACGGTGAGAACTGTCCCTCATTGGTTTTGATGGATGCTGCATATGTTTTAGAGTGACTAAAAATATGATATTATTTTATTTTTCTATATAAGCATTCTCGCACATTAGAGGTTGAAACAACCTTATACTTTAACATTTTAAATAAACTATGAAATATCTTGCAAACTACTCAATTTTTGATCATTTTACTCTTAAAACTTTTTACTAATATTGCGAGGATTCGATTTATATAAAAATATTAAGGTGCTTTCGTTTAAAAAAAAAATAGATTGATCTTTACATGACCTTGAAAAATGATCTTATTATGAAAAAATTCAAGATTATTAATTTTTTCCCCCTCTAAAACTTTATAAATTTTGTCCGAAACATTTTTTGTATAACATTAAGTTTAGAAGATATATAGCTATTTCCATTAAAATGAGACACCTTGTATATTATAATACCTTGTCTGAAATTTATTGATTAAAAATGCGATTTCGGAAAGTAATGTTATCATACATGAATGAGTTTGGCGTTGAACACTCTTTGTTTTTTTTTCATGTAAATTATAAAATATGCAAAAATAATAATAATGAGGATATACTGAAAAATATTATATTAAAAAAAAATCTAAATATGTAGTTATGAAGTATATGAAATTGCCATAAAATTTTTGTTTGAAATGTTTTTTCACATATCGCACAGTTTCTATGATACTCGATTGAAATTATGTATATCGAGTTTTAACTTCAAAGGGTTGTTTCAATCCCTAAACGAGAATGTTGATACGTAATTCTTATTTCTAAATACGTATTTTTTATTTTTAGTTACTATACAACATATCCAAAGTCCATCAAAATCGGATAGTGCTGATCCTTTCGTTGTAAGTAGAATTGGATAGGATGTGCTTATATTACATCCTTGTTATTATTTTGCAGATATCAAAGTCAAAAACTAACTCGCAATAGTTTAAATTTTATTTCTAAAATTAATATATGGGAATATATACATGGTTAAGAGAGTATGACTGGAGAATTTTGAAGATTAAGTTAATTTTATATATGATATTTGAAATTATCCCAGTTATTATATGGAGGACCGAAATATATATTATTTTAGTCGAAAATACGAATAATATTATCCGAAATCGAAAAGTATGCTGAAAAAGAAGTACAATTCAATATACGTCTCTACTAATTATTTGATTGCATGCGATTCTCTATTTCTATTTCTATTCTTAAATTTTATACAATATATTTCCTCTTTGAACTGTTTATCTCTTTTCCTCATAGTTGTTATATTTTTTAATTTATATAAAATATAAATTAAGTAACGACCATAATTTCAAAAATTTTCGAATCAATCCGTAACATCTTATAATAACATAAAAAATTAACATCAGCGGTACGAACTAATAAGAGCCAGGCACCCGCTAATAGACGCAAATAAAAAATTTTATGATTTTGTTCCACTTGTCTTTTGCTCTTATTACATTGTTTGTTTTTATATTTCATTTTATATAATTGACACTTACTGAAGATGGCCTGCAGAGGACTGAAACGTATATAATAAATATTACTTATAGATTTTTAATCGAAAACTTTTTGTTTGCGCCTGTTACGGCGCTCGTGGCTCTCATTAGCCTATTTTATTAATGTTAATTTTTTATGTTACATTATTGAGAGCTTACATTCTAGTTATTGTTATCTTAAAATAATTCGGTGAGTAGTGTTTTTTTCAATATACCTAATGCGAATTGCAGGCATTATGGAGATACCAGCAGATAATTACGCAATACCGATAGCCTACGCGGTTGGCAGCACCCTAATCATCCTGATGTTTTGTTTGATCTGCCATCGAAGGCTACGACGACGATCACGTGGCATCCCAATCGATGAACTGCCACCGCAATGTGTAATTGATGCCATTGATCGCCATTGCTATCATCACCATGATCTGTTACACGCGGATCATGCGTTAACACGCGGCTTTAATCAGTACCAGTTGGAAGAACCAAGTCCATTGAACGACAGTGATGAGATGGAGGAACCTGAACAAGATTGTCACCAGGAGACCAGTAGCCCAGACAGTGTGTAACGTTTGCTGCGTCCTTCGCACTATCACGTGTAATCTGTTGTTGTTTGTTGCACGTTGTAAGAAATGCTGAGGAAGTCGTGGAGAAAAAAAGATCAATGTGATGTTTATCGTTATACACACAATTTCATTGTAATAACATTGCATTGTAAATTTTTTACGTATGCGCGATTTGTGTGACATATATATAGATATTCATAAGCGACGACAGTGAATATGCGATTTTTAAATTAAGTTATTAAGGATGATTGTGACTTCTTATACGCCGAAATATCGAATGCATGTCGTAAATAATGTAAAAGCTTCCTTCATTCATTAATACAGAACGACATTTCCATGTGTTCATCAAACCATATTTTTAATATTTTTTATTGGAAAAAGAACATCGCGCTCAAAAGGATTATATATGATATTTGGATCGTTATCGAAATATTGTATTGTAGCGTTTTTAAAGTAATATTATGTTTAACTTCGATAAATGAACCGACAAGATGAACGTTTATATAGCCGTTGACAACTTGTCTACTAAATATAAAACGAATTTTAACTCGTAAATCGCGCAAAGGCGTTGATCGAAATCTAAGAAGTGATATCGATAATAATCAATTGAAAGTATTAGCTTCATTCTAGAACATATTGGAATATGCTTCAATCAATCTGCATTTTTAATTCTCTTGCTTTTTTAATCCTCTTGCAAATAAAAATTGCTCAAAAGTTATTTGATAATTGATCGATATGATTGACCAAAGCTTATGCGTGTGTATAAGATCAGTTTTATTTTCTATAATTTATACATGTGATAGATTAGTTAATAATATTTATAAATTAAATATAAATCTATATAAATACAAAATGATTTAGAACTACTATTGGACATTATAAATCATGAAGCATAAATTAGCATAAAAATTAGATTAATTCTTGATTGTTAGTTTTTGGTATTAAAAATAGCGAATCGCGCGTACGATGATTTCTAATTGATCGACGCTCAATTAACTAGTCGTATTCAAAGTTTCATTGAATACATATAAGCCCCGAATGATAATTACAACGTCGCTGTAAACCGCAATATAATAATAATAATACAATTTAAATTAGTTATATACATAGAAGATGTAATAGTTTGCATATAATATATATGCAAAGCGATTCAAAACCTGAGCAGGGAGGTGATTATAATCATCAAAAAAAGAGGCAAAATGTTTATATAAATATATGTTTATATTAATATCCTAAGACCTTAACGTTATTAGTTATTACACAATACGAATTACAGAGCTTCGAAAGAAATCAAAATTATCAACTTTTTTAGATTGTTTCACTTTTAATCATAATCGACATATTATTAATGAATAGAAAATTGATCGTCTGTTAAAGTAAATCTTGTATGTGACAGGTAAACATAATTGTTACCAATTTGTTAAAAGAATTAATGAATTTTGCTGGTTAATTTAGATAAATCATATGACGGCAAAACATAAGTTGATTAACTGGTTTAAACTATCTAATATAAACAATCTGCATATATGTCAGCAAATCGATAACAAATTTAATCAGAAATTTATAGCAAATTGGCATCGACTCTGTTCGCATTAGACTTGTGATTTGCTGACAGAGGCTGTAAGCAGAATCTGATAGCAGATTGACGGCAAAAACCGAATAGAATCTGCTGTTTCTAGCTTTTTTAATGAAATAGTAACGTAGACGTGTTATTTGTGAAACTTTTAATATTTTATTCGATCCCAGTAAACACAATTATTTATATAGTTAATTATATAAAAATAACATTAATTATATAAGTACAATAAAGCAGAATATTACAGGTAAGTGTTACTGTAGTAAGTAATCAGTTACCTACATAGCAAAATGTCAGCAGCATGTCGGCAGTATGACAGTAGATTTAATCCAGTGATGCTAAATGAATGGAGACTAGCAACACGCAATTATAGTGGAGGAGATAATGCGCACACAAGCTAATTTCCCTACTGCAATTTTATGAAAGGGGAGATAAAATAATATAAAAAAATTTAATTTTTTTTTAAATTTACAAATTATAATATTACAATTTAATTTAATAAGTAGATTAATTTTTAAGATTATTTTTTCTGATATCAACAAAATTTCCCTCTTGCTTATCCTTGTAACACGGATTCTTGCAGAATAGTAAGACTCTATAAATATAAAAATAAAATAAGCTTAATATGTTTATAAAACCAAAAAATATTTTCTAGATGTGTATTAAATTTTATAATAGTGTTTCTTATATTTTATATTTATTTTAGAAAGGGGGAGAGAGAAAAGAAAAGGAAAGGAAAAAAGAAGAGAGGCAGAAGAAGAAAAGGACGTAGAAAATACTTCCTATATTTATGAGAGGAAGAAAAGAGGAAAGAAAGGGGGAAAGAGAAAGAGCGACACTCGACTGCCCACGTGACCAATTCAACGCAAGATCTTCTGATGGGTTGGTCTAATGGAAAAATTCCAAGCACTGATTACTGTGAATGGCTGTGATCAATTGAAATTTAATCAAACAGGACGGTTCCGAGAAGGGGAGGGAGAAAGGAGGGGGAGAAGAAAGAGAGAAGAGAGTATATAAAATATATATATGTAATGTTGTGATAAATATATTATAACTTACATGTGCAACTGTAAGTACTCCTTTAGAAGAAAAATGATTTAATTCTTCTATAAGTTCTGCCATTTGGAACTTTTGATCAATCATCTAAAAAAAAATAATGTTTTATAATATCTATCTGAGCAGATTGTATAAATCTAAAATAATAATTGTACCTCCAAAACAAATTTTTTTTCGGATTCATTTAAAAATGGTAGAAGTGCCGCGGCCAGAGATGCCTGTTTACATTCGAAACAATTTTTCACAATATTGGTGAAGTTTAATTCATGTATCACAGGACATGAATATAATAGACAGATCGCCTCTACGCAACTGTCAATTTGTTGCAGATTCGGATTCACATCAATCTCTCTAAATGGTTCGGAGATAATCAATTGCCATCCCATTTTGTAGCCATTAGAATTTACAATGACGTTATCGCTTCGTGATTGCAATAAAACTTTCTTCAACTCGTTCACCTAAACACATATGTTTTAATATAGAGTTTCTTGAAAAATAATTTTAGGCAATATGTGATGAATTATAGTCTTTATACCATCCGTAACTTTGTCATTTGACTCAAAGTATCATCCCAAAGTAAAATGTCATATATCTTAAATTCGATGCAAATCTGTGCTATAACAGAGAGAGCATAAGATGAATGGCGCTGACTTTTCAACAATATTTGAACAAGCTCTCGTTTAGAACACGTTTCAAACGAATTAACGCTATAACATAATCCCAATGATTCTAATTGGCTAACATATTGTAACGATTTTATATGCTTTCTGAAATATAAAAAAAGTAAAATTATTTCTTTAATATAGGATAAATTCATATATTGCCATAAATGATAATATATTATAATCTCTGCTTATATACCTAAAGGTACATATATCTTGCTTGGTTAATTCCTCTAAAGTAGTAGTATCAACAATATTCTGTAAAACTCGTAACGCTCGATACTGTATGTTACAATTGTATTCAGTCTGACCGCACTGATTGCCAAAGCTTATATTTATAAGAAATTGTGCAAACAATTTCACATCTCCATATTCAAGCATATAACATGTCCTATAAATAAATTGCAATAGTTAAATTAGTAATTTAGTGATAAATAATATAAAAAAACATATAATATATGTATTACTTAAATAAATTATCTTCATAATCTGTGTTCTTATCAGAGTCTTTCAATGTTAGAAACATTGTCTCCGTAAAGCTTTGGCATAATTCAGTATATCTAATGTCGGATTGTAACCATTCTTGCAATAAGTCTAGGCGCAATTTTATTGTATTCAATGAAAATAATTTGCAAAGTTCATTAACGGCAGCATTGATATCGGGTCTGTGATTGGTTGTAGTTCGATATCGTAACGGTATGCTTTCGTCATTATATAATTCGTGTACCAGTTTGCATGGGTTTTCGATCAAAGCAAGATATTTATCCTTCTCTAATCCATATGTACGTAGAATATGCTCGGACGTGAATCTCAAATATTTGTATTTAATTTTCTGAAAGTAAATGCAGAGAGTACAGAAATTAACATTATTTTTTAAATAACATATATATAGTTTATCAGAGATTAACGTACCTCCAACATTTCTTTCTTAAATTTAGTAGAGTTTTGCGCCGCCAATTGAGCATATTCGTAACATTCTTTCGCGGCAGCGACGCAATCGGCACCAGGAGGCGTATGATTTAAAACGTAATACAATGCCGCAGTGCCGTAATAAAATCCGTCTGAATCAGTAATGCATTGTATACATTTCTTTATATCTTTGAGCAGTGTTGTATTCTTCGAGTAAAGCGACCACGTAGCGTTCTTCGATTTAGTAGAATCATTTTCCCACACACGAATCACTTCACCCTTAATGGCTAATGTACATATGAGATGCGTTTCTAGTTTAAGTACGGGTGCGATGTCAAGCCATTTATCGTACGTTCTTAAATTCAATTCAGGAGCTAATAACGAATATATGTAATATAAAACGTATATAAAATAAAATAATTATTATTTATTTAAGTATTTAAATAAACGTACTAATAATTTTCCAAATGTCGACTTTAAGCAAAAATGGAAGTCTCCATTGGGCTATTGGCGGTAATGTGCTATGTCCTGGATTAAGCTGTAGCCATTCATCATGTTCTATTTGAGTAGGAGACCTAGCATAGATAAGCGTCAAAGTTAAAATTTATTCATGCAAAATTGTAATTTGTACTTACCCACTCCGAGTGTAATTTTGCAAAAAGTAAAGATAATTCCTCTTTTTCATATCTTTATCTCCTACGAGATCCATTAGTATGATAAACACTTCATAATGGTAAAAAGTGATCTAAATTTAAATGTAAATTTATATCTCATAAGTTAAAACAGCACTATCAATATTTTATTTATTCTTTTAACTTACCTGTTCCCATAATGTAGAGATACATTGCTTTAACATAAATTCATCTTTTAATTGTGTAACAATTTTGTTACATTTCTTTCTTAATTTATCTACTTCGTTTTTACAAATAAGTAATTCTGTAAAATATCATAAAATATCATACATTTGACTATAAAATATACAAATTTTTTTATACTATACTATTTATGCATATAAAAATATTTTAATATACAAATATCGATTATCACATATCACATAAAAATACATATATTATATTTTTATATATACCTTTTTATTCACCCTTTTTTTACTTACCTTTATTTATATTCTTATTTGAAATGATTATTGTTGGATTCCACGTTTTCAATAATATTTGTAAGTAAAGTAAAAGACAATCATTGAAATTAAAACCAAAGCTACAGCAATAGTCTTTTAGTAAGGGAATTATGTTCTCCTTATTACAATCTGCATTATTATTTACAATCTGCATTAAAATTTCTCTTTTGCTTGAAGCATCATTTATTAAAACTTCTGTAAGTCATATATACTATATATTAGAAAGATGTTAACATATATGTATATAAATAAGATTTTCACATTTAATACAAAATTAGATTTGTTGATAATGCATGAACATACCTTTATAAGCTATTGAATAATGTGACAATTGTTTTGCCCAGATATGTAGTAGCTTGTAATCCTCAAACATCTGTATTAACGATTGATTTTGTCCTACTCGCGAATATTCATATCCCAGAGTCGAAATCGTACAATGCCGAATATGATCGGATTGAAAACTGCAAATTTTTTTTTAAATTTTTATAATTATTATCAGTTATCATCAATTATCATATATTTTTAGTTACATATTTTATTAGTTATCATTAATTATCATATTTTATATATTATTAATATTACATTAATTATTGAAAAATTGTTTAATTTTCTTACAATGTGCAAGTTGTAGAAAGCCAGGAGCATGCCTCCAATTCAGGTAACATAAAAAGACAAGATAGTCCTAACTGAAGATCGAACGATCGTTCAATACACAGCTTTTTTAGCAGATTCATTAATAATTGCGATAATATAGATTTCATTTCCATTAATATAATTTCGTTTCTTACTGATATGCTACAGTACATAAAATAAAACGCTTTGAAAATTTGCAATAAAAAATAATCATTGTGTTGATGCTGCATTTTTTTTACATTTTCCAAAAAGTTATTTAATAATTGTTCCATTTGCTCCTAAATGCATAAATAAATAATAATCAGATATATCAAAAACTATTTTTATAAATGAAGCACACACACATGCACACATGTACATGCACACACAACACATATACACTATAATTCAAAATACATACATTGCAATTTGTAATTTCATTATTATCAATTTGATTTGAAAAATGTAAGTAAAGAAATATTGCATCATTGAATAGAAACAATAATCTTTCATCCAAAGATATTGCCTGAGATTTATATATTGTATATAATTTCCAACCAGAATGTGGCACAATTTCTTGTTTTATATTAGAACAATGTTGAATAAAAAGGCTTGGACATATACTGATACAAGTATATAATATTACTGCAGATTCTAAATCACCTGAAATATTAGTTTGCAATTATTTAATGCTATTTCAATTATGAATATAGATTTGATACGTACTGTCTTGACAAATATTTAATATTGAAGCACTTAAGTTTTTGATAACTTTTACAATATCTGTATTTACAGCAGCATGTTGTAATGCTAATAAACATATTTTATATATATATTTAAATTTGTCCAATACATTTAAATCATCATCATGACTGCAAAACAAAAAAAACAGTGCATACAGAAATAAATATATATATATTATACATAAAAATTATATGTTGTATATAAAATGCATTCTTACCCAACAAATTGTAGTAATATGTTTACATTTTTCGTCCGCTTTAACAAAGATAAAGTTGCATACGATTTTTCTAATTCTAACAATTCAGCAACTTTAACAACTGTTCTGTGTATTATCGACAAATCGTTCTCCTCCATACCTGTTAAACCATTACCAAAATAAATTGAAAATTTTCAACTAATATATATATAAAATTTAATTATCGAGAAATTAAATTTTCAAGAAGTTTTACTTGAAAGCAATTTTGTGATATAGTTCTGTAGTATAATTGACTTCTGCATATGATAATCCTTCAATGAAATATCAATTTTATAATTCTCCTTTAATGTATACAATGATTTTAAATCTTTTATCATTTTTATGATATTGTTGTAACGAAAAGAACAAATTTTTGATTGTGCTAATAAATCATGTATTTTGAGTTCTAAACAGCCTAGTATTTTCATGTGGTAAGTTAAAGATGTTGCCATGTTCTAAAAAAAAAAACAACAAATATTAAATATAATTAATTACAACAGAGAAATCTCTTCTATTTCTTCATTGATTTAGTATTGTACTATCAAAGTTCGTTACCTCAAAAGAAGAAACTGCAACAATATAATTAATAATCCCTTCATAACAATATAAAACATCAGTGATATTATTTTCTAAATAATATATTGTGTCCATTGCTTTCTGCAAATTCCTAAACCAATGTTTAATAATAGATTAAATAAGCGAAAATAATCTTATTTGTGTAAGATTATTTTCTGTTTAAACTACATAGATAAACATGATACAATACCCTATATTTAATTGAAAGCTTATGTATCGACAAAATGCATCTTGTCTTAATTGCTGATCCTTTTTAGTTAGCGTATCTATATCATTAATAACAGAATCACGATCTTCTTTTATTATCCGTGATATTAATTTCTAAAAACAAATAATTTGTTAATGTGCAATATATAAAGATTTCATAGAAACATAATGCCATGTGATTCATACTAACGTTATTTACGCCAATTGTTGCATATCCATATTTTTTTAAGACCAGTTTTATCGGAACATATTCACATTCAATTTTAATTTCAACAGATAACTCATGATCAAAGTTACTGTTTGTTCCTGCCAAACTGATTATAGTTGAGCTCCAAGGTACTGGTGCTTTTCTTAAAACTGCCAAAGTTTGCTTCAATCGATCCTATACATTAGAATATAAAATGAAATAAAAGATATTTTTTAACTTATAATATATAACAAATATATGGTGTGTGAACAGTATAAATCTAATATTTACTTCTATATTATGTATAAATTCTATTATGATAGTAACTCTTTTCTCCCATGCAGCTTCTTCACTGAACCACCAACTATTTGAGCTCTTTATGGTTTTCTAAAAATATTAGATATTTTATATTACTTATTAAAAAAATGTTTAAAAAATATATTTAATTATGCTTACATAAAAGCATAAAATACCACGTAACAAGAAAATTATACCAACCTGTATATATGTACAGAGAACAGCATCGTTTTGTAAATTATTATTAAGTATATATTGTTTAAGAAATGTATTTACAAAATCTGAGATTTGGTCAAGATGTATTTTATCCAATAACATATGCATTGCTTCTATAGGTAAGTCAATATATATATCAAGAGGTACTCTCAATCTGTAGCATAATTTTAGGAATATTTAATATTAATTTTTATGTGAATTATTTAAAATTATAATACCACTGACCTGTAAACATTCTTCAATTGTTGAATATCGGATAAAGCTTGAAGCAAACATGTAAGCTGCTTCAATAGAGAATTCTGATATCTGTATTCTTGGTGAAAATATATAGATTGTTGGCCATCTTCAAATTTGAGCAATTTTATAAGTTTCTTAGCAAAGTCTATGCCGATTTCTGGCCATGTACAATAAGATACTTCAAGATGTTTTAGTTTCTTTAGACCCCAAGATATAATTTCATCTATTGTATCGGGTAGTAAAGATAATAATGTAGGTATAAAATGAGTAAGCCATGGCCATAAACATGACGGAGCCATATCTTCGGGTAAGATCGCAAAAATGTTTTGTACAGCGTTCCTAGATACATGTTTCATTATATCAGGAAAATGTCTCGTCCAAATTAGAGTAGCAGATTTTAAATGACCCTATAAAACCATTAAATATATAACAAAGAAAAATATTTTTTGTTTAGATTGCATGATATATGTATAATTACAATTATATAGTACCATGCATAAATAAGTAGTACATTCCTCTAATAAATTTGCTTGCAAAAATCGTATCCATTCTTTCATATCTGTACCATAATTTAATAATATATTTTCTCCAGTATATTGAATCATCTGGAAAGTCTCAAGTCTATATAAACTATCGTTTATCAAAGACAGATTGGTATTCAATAAATCATTCATATTTTCTTTCTATAAATAATAAATCAAATATTGGTTTATTATTGGAGTTTTTGTATTTGTTATATTGATTACTATTTATGGTAATATAAAGTACCTTCATATTTTGCATTATCCTTTGTTGAGCATATAAATGTATTTGTCTCATTTGTATATAGTCAGGAATGAGGACTTTGCTACAACATTCAGTCACATATTGCACATTTTGTATTTTATCTAGAATATTTATTAGTGCATCTATGCTAATTAAATCAGGAGTAGATCTTGTCCAGAAACCAAATTGTTCTATAAATGATGCTGCTTTAGAACAATAAATAGATTCCAAGGAAAGACCTGATCTTTTTGCAAAAACTTCAGCTGCATCAAATTGCTTCTTCCTTAATAATCTCGCTAAACGCATTTCAGGAATACTTTCCAATATCGTTTTTACCCTAAATTCATTAATAACTTCATTATCAGCAGAAATGCCTTCTATATAAAATATATTATTAGAAGCATGTAAGACTTCCAATAAATAAACAGTGGTAGGAACAGTAATTTCCAATCTCTGTTCAAAATCTAAAAAAAAAATATATATATTAATATTATATATAATATAAAAGACAAATTATTCTGTATAAATTAATACAATTTACCTGGATAAGAAATAAGACATAATACATACATAGCGGGATTCTGTTTAGATTGTGTTAAAAATAAAATTTCGCAATGACTGATATTATTGTGTTGTATTACTGTAAAATCAAACACTGGGCCATCATATATTTTCAACCCAAGTAACGTATTTGGACATATAATACTTAATGTATGATCTGTACGCAGACAAAGCATTTTACTAAAACAAAATAATTTTTATGTAACATGCAATCTTAATGAAGAGAATATAAACTTAAAAATACAAAATCTTTTATTTTATCTTGGTATAGTTTAAAAATTACTTACTTGCTACTATATAGCGACTGTATCTTTTTATATCCAAACAAAAATACATTATAAAAGTTATTGTATTGTTCATTAGGCCAGATAAACATAGAATTTATTCCTACCATAGTTATTGATAATTCATCTGACAGTTCATTTATTGTAGCATTAAGGAACTATAATAAATTCATAATAAAGTAATATAGAAAACAAAAAAAAACACAAAATTTACATACATACAAATTTTAAATTAAGTGCAAACCATATGTCTATAAATGCCATATAAATATATAAATAATTTAAAAAAATTACATATTACCTTTTCAGATGTAAATCCCTTGAATAGCTGAGAGCATTGAATATTTGTTATATGTTCTGCATTCATAGCTTTATCATCATTAGTTAATGCAATTTCTAAAGTTTTGGGATAAAACTTGGAGAAGCTAAAATGTGTTAAATAATTATACATTCTCTCTGAATTGAAATATGAAAGAATATAATTCTAATAAATAGCTCTAATGTAAATATACAACACCTGTAAATAACTCCAGTATCCATAACAAGAATTATAAGGACTTCTTCACTTTGCGCTTTCACAAATATCTGTATTACATTATCCTGATTATCATCAGGTATAGTTCTGCAATCAGAAATTCTTTTATATAGACTTCGAAATTACATTTCTAATATATATTTATATACAATGAGTTTGTTTTTAAGTATATGATAAAACATTATTTATTTAAAAAGATATTAAAAGTACTTACTTTGTAAAAATTTTTTTTCCATCTGATAAACGCAAACAATATAAAATTCTAGTAGCAAGCACCACAAATAAAAAGAAACCATCTTTGGAAATGCAATAACGGACTATCATAGAAGGAAAATTAATATTGCATAATATTTTATCGCACATCTCATCTTCAAATATTGTAATGGATTTATCAATTGCTATACAAAGTTTAGAATATTGAAGAGATGCTAAAACACTTGGTTTTTGAACCACCTTAAACAAAAACATGTTGATTAACATATTGTTTAATGTAGTAAATTACAATATATATATTTTTAAATAATATTATAATTATAACTTTGCAATTTATATATAATGATTAATATATATAAGTATATATTTATATAAGTGAATTGATTAGAGTACAGTTTGGTTATATCTTTTTTTTATTTTTTATGCAGATATATATATATTTAATGAGCCGTCAACCGAGTATTTATTTTTCGGTTTTTTTGACACACAGTTTGGTTATATCAGAAGAATTGGTTAATACAGTTTAAAATACGCGCCATAGTAATACAAACTAACGCATGTGCACTTTACATAGATTTAAATATTGTAGAAAAAACATCATATATTGCAAATAAAACTGCATTATATACCAAAGTGGCTAATTAAATTTTTACTGCAAAGTATCTTGATTTGTTCATCTTAATTTTAATAAATAATTAAACTGTTTTGTTGCTTTTCTGCAAAATAGAGTAATTGGTGTAACCGTCAAATTGATAAAGCAACAAAACCCGGTACATCTGGAAACATTGGGTGCGTTCAGGAGACAACCGTTGAGTAGCAATCGAACGTGATTGGTTCTTACTTCTAGAACCAACAAATCAACGTCGAGTGTTGACAAGACGATGCTCAATAGTTGTGTTTTCTGAACGCGCCCATTGACAACAGCGTACCTTTTCGCGTGATTGAATCGTTGCTACGGTACACGCTTCGTATAGTGAACCACTGTTTTCCATGATTATCCGTGTGCCGAAATTAATGGTTTCATCGTCGGCGTTGAAACCTGATAACACTCGATCCCATGAAGCCATTTTCAAGGATCAGGCAGAGATGCCACCAGATGCAATGACGCCAGAATGGAGACTCAAGTACTAATGTCAGATTCAGGAAGCGCAACACGTCAAATCATGGTAGAGGGGATAAGAGGATAACACAACAGTAGAAAACCACATACATATGAGACATATACGCGGTTTTCGATTAAGCAAACATTTTTCTTTTTAGAAATTTTTTGTATTTCCAAAAGTAACAGAGATATTTCAAATATCTCCCCCTGTATAATGTACGTTCTAATATCAGATGCTTCACTCTGTCATCGACGAGATATCATTAAAGATCGTGGTGCTTTTTTTATGGGGTTTAGTAAATGATCGGAAAAAAAAACTCGTTGCGTCTTATTTTAGTTCATCCAATTATTGTTTTATTATCGAAAATGTATAGATCTTTTATGTAACTGCCTCAAGAACAACAAAATATACATTTTATTGTGAAATTATTGTTTTATTATCGACAATGCAAAGATTTACTTCCCTACAGTAGCGCGTAGCGAATTTTTTAGTGTAGATTTTTTCCAATAATATGCTAAATCTCATTGGTCTTTACTTGTTGGTATTTTCGATAATAAAACAATAACTGTATGAACTAAAATAACTAATATAAATTAAATAATTCATGTAATTATCTTTGATGAAGTCAAAACGGCCGGTAATGTCAACATCCTTCAATTATCTCCGGGCTTATCGGGCCCAATTGATGGTCACAATAATTTACCCAGGGCTATGGTCTTTAATAGTGGATCTGTTCTTTACAGCTGAACCGAATTGAATTGGCTGCACTAATTCAGAGTTTATCTTCTTTCTTCCGAAGAGAAAAAGATAAATTTTGAACTAGTGCAGCCAGTTCAGCTATAAAGAACAGACCCAGTATCTCGTCGGTGATAGCAACTAGAAGTTTGAGAGAAGCCACGCCGTCGTTTTTCAAAAGATGCTTTTTCTAGCTCGTATAGTAACGTCAACTAGATCCATTTTAGAACCGGCGGAATTACATGGCCAGATTCACTTTTCGGTGCCATGGTAAAACGGCCGGTTCATGCTAAATACATAATTGTGGATTAAAAATGCAAAGAAATATTATGGATTTATTAATGTTTTATTAGCTGCGCGTGATGTTTCGTCATTCTAGTATAAACTACAGCGATAATAAGTTATAATTGAAATATTTTTATGTATATGCGCATATAAAATGAAATAAATTTTCTTAAATAAATTTTCTTAATAATTTTTCCCCTAATTTTTAAATATAACGTGTAAAAGATATTTATAATAAATTGCTTTCACTTTTTTCTTATTCTTGAAACAAAAATATTAAGCATTTTGAGCATTATCAAATCATGCTTTTAATTTATAGCTTTTATATTTATAATATAGCTTTTTATTATTTTTTTAAATACATCCCGCTATTTTGGCTTCAAAACATAAGATTTTTTGCTCTACTTAATCAATTAAAGGCTTACTCGAAATATTTTGCATTGATTAGTCTAATAACTTAAGTACCCCTAGAATCCAAGACGGAGTTTATGAATTTTATTCATTAATTGATCTCAGAGCGATCAAACTTATTTCATTCGAAAACATATACGTTACCGCCGGCATAGCTCTCAGGTTCATTAGAGTACGCAAACCTCCTCACCCGGCAAATGCCTTCGTTAAGGTAGAGATACCATCGAGGAGGAAAAATGTGTGAGGACAGTTTCCCTTTTTTTTATTTCTTAGATTAGGGTAGGTTTTTTCAATTTTTATTTCAATACACAATAAATGATACAACAAATGATATAATAAATTTAATATACAAAATATACAGGGTGTCCTAGACCACCCGTACACCCCTTTTCTTTCAAAAACTAAGCATTTTAGAGAAAAACGTTTTGAACAAAAATTGTATGGTTTTGAGGGGAACATAAGATGGTGTCAT
>NW_021853592.1:2615145-2617516 GCF_003651465.1 Formica exsecta | reverse complement strand
ATGATATAGTGGCGCTAACTGGATCCATTTTAGAGTCGGCGGAACTACATGGCCAGACACTTTTTGATGCTATGGTAAAACGACCAATTGGTGTATGTCCGTGCTAAACACATTGTGGATCAAAAATACGGAGAAATATTATGGATTTATTAATGTTTTATTAGCTGCGCGTGATGTTTTGTCATTCTAGTATATACTACAGCGATAATAAATTATAATTAAAGTATTTTTATGTATATGCGCATATAAAATGAAATAAATTTTCTTAAATAAATTTTCTTAATAATTTTTCCCCTAATTTTTAAATATAACGTGTAAAAGATATTTATAATAAATTGCTTTGACTTTTTTCTTATTCTTGAAACAAAAATATTAAGCATTTTGAGCATTATCAAATCATGCTTTTAATTTATAGCTTTTATATTTATAATATAGCTTTTTATTATTTTTTTAATAATTATATTATTCAATTAATTTTTTAATTTATGAATTCAGTTGGATGCAGTAGTGCGCATCGATGCATATTAAAAGCTGTTATATAGACAAATTTATATAAGCAAAATTAATTATATTTTTCTTAGTTTTAACCCTGTTCTATCGTTTTTTAAGGAGTTTTGATTGTTGACAGCGTTAATTAATTTTGTCACATTTATATGATCGCCGGTGATAGTATCAGCTGTCAGATTTTCGCAAAATGTCATAATATATCAAAAAATCGCGATATCTAGTGCAATATTGTTTTTTTAGCGTATAAAATGTTAAAAGTGTTTTTTCTATCTTGTGGAATTCCACTCAGAATTTTAATTAAAAGATCGGAAATGTAAAAATAATACTTTTCTCGGGAGATTTAGATATGTATTTGTACGACATTAATTTAAAAAACGATTAAAGCTCCCTTTCCTCTGTTATTGTCTTTTTCACTTTTGTTTTATTTAAAAATATTAATATAAAAAATATAACTACAGTATCTCTCTTAGTCTGACTCTTCCCCTTCGACCTGTCCGGCATGGGTGACCCTACCGGTAACTAATAACGTTTTTGAGTGAAGTAAGTTTGATCGCTTTGAGAGCTATTAAACCAGATTTGCCATGTTTGACCAAAAATATGTTTTGTGTGAATTTAATAATATAAAAATAATATTAATAATATAAAATACATCCCGCTATTTTGGCTTCAAAACATTCTTTATTCTGATTAATCAATCAAAGGCTTATTCGAAGTATTTCTCATTGATTAATCTAATGATCCAAGTACCTCTAAAATCCAAGACAGAATTTATGAATTTTATTCATTAATCGATCTCAGAACGATTAAACTTGCTTCACTCGAAAGCGCTATACGTTACCGCCGGCATAGCTCTCAGGTTCATTAAAGTACACAAACCTCCTCACCCGGCAAATGCCTTCGTTAAGGTGGAGATACCATCGAGGAGGAAAAATGTGTGAGGATAGGCTTTTTCCTCTTTTTCATTTCTCAATTGAGGATAGGCTTTTTCCTCTTTTTCAATTCTCAGGATAGGTATTATTTTATTCTTAATACAAAATTTAATACAAAATAATTTATTACATGGAATTACACGAAAAAATCCAAAATATGCGTATAATAAAAAATGTACTAAAAATTGTTAGACTAGACAAGCGACTTTTTAGCGACGAATAATTACGCGATATTTATTATTAATAATCGACACACAATTATAAAACTTAATAAGTTTTATACAATGTAAAGAATCGCGACCAAAAAAGTCATTAATAATAGAGTATTTAATTGTAGAAGAAAATACTTATGCATCTTGTGCAGATTTTCAAAGAAAAAATTCAAGACGCAAGAAAATAGTCAAAGCTTCGATGTACATTAACGATTAAATTATAAAACAAATCGCGATTTAAAATTCGCGAGCAAACGCAACAAATAAATAAATCGACGATATTTGTAATATTTGATTGCAATACGCGTAATTTCTATAATAATCGAAATTCACATGTACGCGATATAATCACTATTATTTTATGCAAAGATATTTTGACAAACATTCGAGTTTGTTAGATAGTATCCACCGTCCGATTTATTTTCCAATACACGATTTTATACGAATGTCGCGATCAACAATAAGATATATATATATCCTATCTCGCGGATGACTGTTTTAATAGTTTTTAATAGACCCAACAATTTTAACAAGGCCCTCCCTCCGCCGGGTGACACGCTGGTTAATATCCGACAAAAAGAAGAACGATCCTAAAGGCGGAGAACGACCAACGTCTTGTTTCTACATCAGTTTTTGCAAGATCGATCCGCAAAGAAAAGTTAAGTGATCCGTTGAACGTTAGAGCCGCTGCAGGAGGGAACGAATCCCGGATCTTCCGGACTG
>NW_021853592.1:2610090-2611010 GCF_003651465.1 Formica exsecta | reverse complement strand
AATAATGTATCGTATATATAATAATAATATACAATATTAATTTATATAATAATATATAATTTATAATAAAACAAGATTAATTTGCACAACATTTATGTCATTTATTATTATATTATAAGTAATTTAACTGATTGATTATTTGGTCTTATATCAGTTAAAACAAAGTTTAAGAATAGTATCTACAAACAAATTCTACGATATGGATGAGCTATAAGAAATTAGGATAAGATCGGCGCGAGTTATAAGAATAAGTTACACGTATATAATTGATAAAATTACTATCGTTCTTTATTCGATAAATCAGATAAAATCTACAAATTGGAAAAAAGTTTTTTACAATCTTTCTTTTTTAATTTAGACTTTAATTTACTTTTGCAATAGATGCAATGGATGCAATATATCAAAAGAACTTATTAAAAGTTATTCGACTTGATCTGTTTTAGCTCATCCATTTTAAAGTAACGGATTTATCTACAATCTACAATCTACATCTACAATCTCTACTTCCGTTACTTAAAAATTAAATAAAAGTTTGTCACTCACCAGCACTGATGCGCAACAGCGGAGTTGTTGGTCTTGAGGCTACGTTGTCTGTAACATACAAATATAAAATCCAAATTATAGCGGCAAAAAATAATTAATATTTCGGAATATTTATACATCCGATGCGTACAATACTAATAAAGAAACTCTATATAAATAAATAATTTTATAAATTATAAAAAGATATTCTTTCACACTGAAACTTTTATAGGATTTATGTAAAAGCCTTTCTTTTTAATTTTCTCTTGTTTAATTCATTCAAATAAAGAGACCGAATTAACGCGCGTACGCGATTTTTAACAATCGATATACAAATAATAAATACTCACCCTAGAGTTGCTCCGCCGGTGCAGGATGCCTCTCCTAGGCCTCCTCCT
>NW_021853592.1:2599390-2609909 GCF_003651465.1 Formica exsecta | reverse complement strand
TACTAAGAAGTTTTATATAAATATGAAACAATTTTATAAATTTTAAAAAGACTATTTTCTTTAATACTAAAAACATTTATCGGATTTATGTGTTTTTTTTTTCTAATTTTCTCTTGTTTAATTCATTCAAATAATGAGACTGAATTAATGCGCGTACGCGATTTTTAATAACTAATATAAAAATAATAACTATTCACCCTTGGGTTGCTCCGCCGGTGCAGGATGTCTTTCCTAGGCCTCCTCCTCCTCTCAGGATGTTAGGTCGCTACGTTGATCTGTAACATACAAATAAAAGATCCAAATTATAGCAGCGCTCAAAACAATTAAAATTTCAAAAAATTTATTGTATGTATTAAATTTTATATTCGATGCATATAATAATAAGCAAATTAATAAAATAATTTTATAAATTTTGAAATAAGGAAATATACTACTAAATTCCATATAAAAACTATAATGTATTGAATTTTATATTCGATGCATATAATAATAAGCAAATTAATAAAATAGTTTTATAAATTTTGAAATAAGGAAATATACTACTAAATTCCATATAAAAACTATAATCTAAAAGTAAAAATTTTTACAAGATTATAGCATTTATATAACAATCTTTTTTCTAATTTTCTCTTTTTTAAATCATATTTGAATAATAACAAGGCCGTAACATGTAAACAATAGCACGCTAATGTTTACGCTGCCAAGGCCGCATACTATATTATTGATAATTCACGATTGAAATTATTTTGTGAATTATGATTTATATACAAGCAGAATATTAAGTTATACAAATATTTTAAATTATAGATCAATTATTTAATAAACGATTAATATATCACAAAATTTATCGTTATATTAATTACTCAGATTCTGCGATTTGACTATTTTATTGCGCCTTCTAAATCCGAATCATATTTAGATCGTCGAAAAGTCAAACGATAAAGCGGGCAAAATATATTTAATTTCAAGTATTTTTAAAGAAATAATTGTTGCTTAAAGAGAAAGAGAGAAAGAAAGAGAAAGAGAGAGAGAGAGAGAGAGAGAGAGAGAGAGAGAGAATTAATTATTAATTATATCAAATTGTTTTCCGATATTTATCGCGATCACGTTTAGAAAAGGAATTTAACGGAGCGCCTCAAACTGCTATATCACTATTCAAGTGTTGCCGTGCGAATGATAAGAAATAAAAAGTGGGAGTGTGAAAGGAATTCAAAACAGCGTTTTCCCCACTATTAAATACTATTCAAGTATCGCCGTGCGAATAATAACAGGGCCGTAACACGTAAATAATAGCGCGCTATTGTTTACGCCGCCAAGGCTACGTACCATATTGTTGATAATTCGTAACCGAAATTATTTTGTGTATTATGACGTGTATACATGCAAAATATTAAATTATACAAATATTTTAAATTATAGATCAATTATTTAATAAACGATTAATATATTATAGAGCTTATCGTTAGTTATATTAATTATTCAGACCTACGATTCGACTATTTTATTGGGCGTTCTCAATCCAAATCATATTTAAATCTTCGAAAAGTCAAACGATAAAGTATGGAACAAAATATCATTACTCTAAGTATCGATAGAAAAATAGTTATTATTCGTAAAGATCGCAACAATACGATAATTTATAATTTAGATTTTTGTCACTTCGATTCTTACTTTAAGAGATATTCTTACTTGTATTTTATCTGTTGAGAATAATTTTAATGAATTAATGAGATTTTTGCGATTAAAATGACATCAAACGCAACATAAATCGGATAATTTTTAAATAAATCAATAATAAAAATTTTGGTTACATATTTAACTAAAAATTATCCGGTTTATGTCGTGGATATTTGGTATCATTTTAATTACAAAAAATCATTAATCTATTAAAATTATTTTCAAACAAATAAAATGCGAAATATAAAAGTTTTATTTTTTATGGTAATATGACACATATATACTCGTGAAATACTATATAATAAAGGAATAAACCCCTCGCGTGTAAGAGACTTCGGAACTCTCTTTGACGATACGTCATCTCGCTTGCTCTTTACTCATCGTTCTTGCTTTCGCTTTCGATGACACCGGAAAGACCTTTACTTATCTATAATAATTTATTTATAATATTCAAAAATCTTACGTGATAAAGACTAAAACATTTATGTTTTATTTTAGAAAGTAATTTTTTGAAAATAATCTTAATAGATAATGAGATTTTTAATTAAAATGACATCAAAAACACAATATAATTTGGATAATTTTTACTTAAATAAGGAAAAAAATATTTTATCTTAAATTTATATCTAACTGAAATTTATCCGAATAATGTCGCGTTTTTTTTATATCATTTCATTTGCAAAAATCTTATTAATCCAGTAAAATTATGTTTAAAAATATAAGAAATATAAAAATTTTATAATAGTTTTTATATGTTTTTATATGTTTTTATATGTATAAGTTGCTTAAAATGCTTGATAATTTTGTTAATTGTTTTCCGATATTTATCGCGATCACGTTTAGAAAAGGAATTTAACGGAGCGCCTCAAACTGCTATATCACTATTCAAGTGTTGCCGTGCGAATGATAAGAAATAAAAAGTGGGAGTGTGAAAGGAATTCAAAACAGCGTTTTCCCCACTATTAAATACTATTCAAGTATCGCCGTGCGAATAATAACAGGGCCGTAACACGTAAATAATAGCGCGCTATTGTTTACGCCGCCAAGGCTACGTACCATATTGTTGATAATTCGTAACCGAAATTATTTTGTGTATTATGACGTATATACATGCAGAATATTAAATTATACAAATATTTTTAATTATAGATCAATTATTTAATAAACGATTAATATATTATTTATATGTATAAGTTGCTTAAAATGCTTGATAATTTTGTTTCAAGAATAAGAAAAAAGTAAAAGCAATTTATTGTAAATATCTTATACACGTTATATATTTAAAAATTAGGGAAAAAATTGTTAAGAAAATTTATTTTATATCACATGCGCATATACATAAAAATATTTCATTAATAATTTTTATTATCGCTGTCCGTAGTATATACTAGAATGGCAATAAATAAATCCATAATATTTCTCCGCAATTTTGATCCATAATTATGGATCTAGCTAGCACGCACATGACATGCACCAACCGGTTGTTTTACCATGGCACTGAAAAATGAATTTGGCCATGTAGCATGTAGTTTCGCCAACTCTAAAATGGATCTAGTTGACGCTACTGTACCAGCTAGAAAAGGCATCTTATGAAAAACGGCGGCGTAACTTCTTTCAAGCCCGTATCAGACTACGTATTGAAGATTGAAATTTGACCAATCAGGATAAAAGGAACTAAAATTTCCTTGTCCTGACTGGTCAAATTTCAATCTCAATGCATATAACGTTTTCGAATGAACGGGTTAACCCAACTCTGTTCAATTAATCACTATATTTTACTATGAATTCAAGCCTTTTATTGGCAGAGACGATACAATGACGTCATTAATCACTCTGAGAAGCGATTGCACATTGAACTTGCTACATTCGAAAACGCTAATCATAGACATAGTATATCTAGACCGAGCGTTTGCCTTTATTTAAGGAGTGGTGGCCGATGCCCACGTAGAAAAGGACATACTCTGTTTCGTGCCCCTTGCGTTCTCTCTCGCTCGCACAGAGCATAGCGCTCTCTTTCGTCATGCTACGTGCGAGCGAGAGAGAACGCAAGGGGCACGAAACAGAGTATGTCCTTTTCTACGTGGGCATCGGCCCCCACTCCTTAACACTCGGTCTAGATATACTATGTCTATGACGCTAATAGTCTGATACGGGCTGCAGGCTTCTCTCTAGTGATAGTGATATGTAATAAGTTAGAAAGGGAGAGAAAATTATGAAAGAAAGAATAATGAAACAGAAAATACTAGCATGATTGGTTACCTATCAAATCCGCGCATGTGCAGTTTATTTTTGCATACGCCAACATCAAAGGTACCGACAGAGTGACAGAGAGTTGCGGTACTATATATACTGTGGCTGAAGAAAATCGAGAGATTTTAGATGAACGTTAGTAGTCAGAATGATCGTGTAAATTTGCTATCGTATATTACCATGTTTATTTTTAGTATTGTGTGTGCCATGTCGCATCGACGTGTAACTTTTGCTGCGTAATTATACGCTACAAAGTTTCTGAAAAATTCAGAATCTCATATGAATTTTGTCATCTTGACAATAATTCTGTTGTGTGATTTAGCCGTTGAGAAATATTGTCTGGTCGGGCCAGAGGATTTGTAACATTTTTTCGTAAGATTTTTTCGAAGATAGTCAATCAGGGTTCAGCTATGAGGAAGACGCGCACTAACATCTTTCGCGATATCTATTATCAGCCCTACGATGATTGTACAAGGTTAAAGCTTTATTCTAGCAGCAAAGGTAATCCTCCTTAATTTAATATGCACAGACAAGTGTGCGATAATTTTTATGAAGAAAATTGTACACAATGTCCTTTTATGTTGTAAACGTAGTAAACTGGAGTATTAATTATTATTTAATTGCAATTGTAAAAAAGAGGTTGACAAATAATTATATGTTTGTACACTTTATCATATTAAATCAAAATTTTGTGTCTGTAACACATTAAATTATGCATTATTAGAGTTATTGTGTTTGAAAAAGTATTGCTGACTTATATTTTTACAGCTAGTTTACAGATGATACAGCGTATGTCATTGTTGAAGAGACTAAAAGTCCACAATGGTTGTGTGAATTCTATTTGTTGGAATGGTAGTGGAGAATTGATACTGTCTGGGAGTGATGATCAGCATCTTGTTTTAACTAATGCACATAAATATGAGGTATATATAAATATATTCTATTATGGCCGTATTCCAAAACTCACTGCCAGTACCGGAAATCTATAATATATGTTACGTGAACTATAGATTTCCAGTGCTGGCAGTGAATTTTGGAACACAGCCTATATGGCGGTTGACAAAATTTGGAGAATAAAAAGAAATTTTGCATTTCTTCATATTTAGAGAATGATTTTATTAATGTGTAGTAATTGTCTTGATAGAAATGCAAGTAATACATATGATGCACATATTTAATTTTAGAGTATTACTGTGTAGTTAGTAATTCATACATATATTGTTGCTGAAGTAATCCTGTTACTTCTCTTAACTTGTTATTTATGGATACTGTTAAAGAAGATTGTGCCAAGATTATTTTTAATTTTATCCTTGAAAATCATGTGTTCCAAAACGTAATTATGCTTGATGATCCTCAAAATAATTTTTTGTCTTTGACTAAGTTCTGAACATAAAATGTATTTATATGAAATAGTGAAACAATTATAACATAATTTATTATGCAATTTTATTTATAAAAAAATAAAAAAGATTTTTTATGTATTTTTGTTTTTTTTCTCTTTGTATTTTATTTAGTTTTCAGATTTTATTTAGATTTCTCAGAATTTTTCTTATTTTATATACATACACATGTATATACTATCATATATGTGCTTTGCTATATAAAATAAAAAACTTTTTTTATAAAGTATTGTAGCAAAGATTAGTAGGTAGCACATATTATATATAGAGCACTTAGAGCAAAAATAAAGACACTTTCTTTATATAATTGAGATCCAAGTTATTGAATAAGCCTTTTAAGAATTTGCTTGGTTCAGCCATTATTGAAGCCTGGTAATCTAAGGTACTCTCAACTAGCCAACTCGCATATAGATATATGAGGTGCCTCGCTGATGTTGCGCATGAACTTGGCGAGAGACGCTACTGTGTCTATGTTAATTTTTTTATCTTTTTAAGGTATTAACAGCTTACAAAACCAGTCACAGAGCAAATATTTTTAGCGCAAAGTTTTTGCCTAATAGTGGAGATCATTGTATTGTTTCTTGTAGTGGAGATGGTATTATTTTGTATACAGGTAAAAGTTAACGAAGTACAATTGTAAATTAAATAATGAGAGCAAATGTTATGTTATCTTTTTTATTAATTGCCAACATTTTGTTTGCAGATCTGATGAGAACAAAAGAGACATTTCACAATCAATTTACTTGTCATACTGGTACTACTTATGAGATAGCGACAATACCTGATGAACCACATAGTTTTCTAAGCTGTGGAGAGGATGGGACAGTAAGATGGTTTGATCTCAGAGTGAAGGATAAATGTAGCACTGTAAGATGTAGAGAGGCAAGTTATTCACTACAATTTTTGTATAATACTATTCAGAATTATATATTATACATTTAAAATAGATTATAAAGTATTGAGAGGGTACATTTTTAAAATTATTTTTATTTTAGGATGTGCTAATCTCATGTCAAAGAGCTGTGACTGCTTTGTCCGTAAACCCTGTAATGCCTCATCATATAGCAATTGGTTGTTCTGATAGCACTGTAAGAATATTTGATAGAAGAACTTTAAGTACACCAGCCACTGGTAAATTTTATATTTTTAAATATAATATATGAAATATAATAGTGTATTATGTAATGATATAGAGTCATAGTATACATATTTTGCAGATTGGAAAGATGCGGAAAAATTAGTGAGACCGCTATGCAGCTTCACTGTCCCAGAATTTGAAGGTAGTTCTTACAGAATTACGTCGCTCAGTTATAGCCCGGACGGACAAGATGTTCTTGTCAGCTATAGCAGCGACCATCTCTACTTATTCAGTATCAAAGTAACGTGTTAATAATTATGGAATAACATTTACTTACTTTATTTATTACATTTATTTACATTTATTTTCCAATGTTGGTTCCGTTTTATTTAAATATGTATTTGTTTTCAACATATATATTAATAGTTATTCCTGATATTATTGTATTATTTATTTTTAAAATTAATTATTCAGGATCAAGGCAGCCTGCAATTACGAAAAGATGCGACAATGGGAAAAGGAAAAGGAAAAAAGCATCCTGTAAGATCGTCCCAACCAGTTCGTCGTTTAAGACTTCGCGGTGATTGGTCTGACACCGGTCCCGATGCACGTCCAGAAAGAGAAGGAGGACGTCGCAGTGGTACAGGTAAATTTATATATTAGAGTTAATTAAAAGTAAACAAATTTAATGTAAAAATAATTGCTGTTGCTATTAAAATTAAAAATCAATGTTTTGCTTGTCGTAATGAAGAAAAATTAATATTTAAATATTAAATAATTCAAATGCAATATAATATGTGAAAATTTTCCCATAACAGCATCAATTTTTTTTGCATTAACTTTTTTTTATTTTTAATTAATTTTACCATCTTCATTGACATATATCATCTCGAACTTTATGATATTAATCATACACACACACATACTCGCCCACCCACGTACACATACACACATTCTCGCCAACTCATGCACACACTCTCGCCCACCAACCCACGCACGCCCACACACATGCACCTTGTACATATATAAATAATATTTATAACTATAGAGGCATACACACATACATGAGCCAGTTTAGGAAACATAAATGTTAAGATGAAAAATCTGTATACTGTATTATTATAAACATATTTGCATTGTATTATTACAGATATATTCCATTGTTTCATTGGAATAATTATGTAATGTTTCTGCAACCTTTCTGTGCTGTATAGAAATATATATATTACATTTCTAAGTGGGAAATTATAGCTTACTGATAATAATTATGCAATATCATTTATATCTAGTTTTTTTACACTTAATATATTTAGTTTTTTACACTTAATAATATTAGTATACATATTAGTATACATATTTTATTTGAGCAATCTTAATATCGCTTATGTATATTATTCACTAGAAATCGCTCAAGCAAGACCGATTTTGCATACATCTCTGATGCAAAGAATGACGGACGTGCTTAGCAGGATGTTGAATGACCCGGCCACTCGTGCCGCTTTGAGTGGTGGTGGCGAGGACAGTTTGGAAGACGTTATTGAACAACAAGAAGGTCTTCGAAATATTGAGAATAATCCCGAATTAAATGCGGAGAGAAGTAATGAATCAGTTGAATCAAGCGTAGAGCAGAGTGATCATCTGGGAACAACTGGTAACAAAATTAGATTACTTATATGTTTTATTTCAATGTTTGATTCTATTAATGTGTCATTTTCAGGAAATACAAGCTTACATATTAATAGAATCGAAAGTACAAATACGAACTACATGACTAATACTGAGAAACTCCAAGCAAGAGAAATTGAAGAACCACAAGGATGTAACCAGTCAGTACTGCTGAATACATCGGCGAATGTAAATGATGATATTCCTAAAACTGAATCTAGTCAAACCAAGCAAACACAAATTGCTTTCACGGAATCTATAAGTAGTCACAGAAACGAGCATAATAATGTATGTGATCAAAATAGAAATGAGGATGGAGGTTCATGTGCTAATATATCTAGCAAACAGGAGAATATGATGGAGAATCTTCAGGATAGATTAACGACGATGAGAGATGATTTTCTTGAAAGGTAATATTCAAATTTTTTTTTTTTTTTTTTATTAAGATAATTTTAAAATATTTATATTTTTAAATACTTATATTTTTTCTTTCAAATTTTGATGTACATTCTACAATTGGCTATGTAAAAATTAAATATGTGAAAATAGACATACCTAATTAATACATATGATTAAATGTATAGACATGGTAGTGAACCTGCTGTGAGTTTAATATATTCTGATAAAAGTTCAACCAATGCCACAATATCGCTTGATGTCGGTGATGAAATGACTCGTGATGGTTGTCATCCAGGTGAGTACCTCAGATTTTTTAAATTTTAGATTGATATTGTATTTATACACTGACTTTACCACAACAGTTTGTTTGTCAGGACCCTCTGGAAGTAATAATGATAGAACTCTTGATGCAGGCCCTAGCAATAATTGCAACTATCACCATTACAACGATGTTAGAGAAAGTACATATCATTATTGTTTACTCTCGTTAGTCGTTTTATAGATTTTAATATAGTTATTCTGCATATTTTTGCAGAATTTGAAGAAGCTACATGTATTGATAGTGATGATGAAGATGTCCAATCAGATGAAAGGTTTGTTGAAATGTTATGATAGAGGTTATTTAAATAGTTGGAATTTTATTAGAGACATTAAGATGAAAGAAATTAAATTAAAAGAAACAAATACTTTATTAGTTTTACTCGTTTTCAGTTTTTGTTGCAAATCTGCTATTGATTGCGTGCGCGTAGATCTTGCTCGATTTTTGTCGTCAATCTGCCGATTTACTGTTTCTTTTGCATATTTTGACATTTATTTTATAATAATTAACATAGTTTATATGGAAAAAAGTCTCTGTAAATCTCACATAAACAATTCCTGTAAATGTAATTTTGAAATCTATGGGCACAACTCTGTTTTGTACCAAATTTGTAGTTTTTTTATTGACAACAATTTGTAGCAGGCATTTGGAAAAATCTGTTTTCGACAGACTTGGCTATCTGAATTGTTAGGATTGACATTTTTTTTATCTTTAGTAATTATTTGCAGGTTATTAAACCCAATTGAAGCAGAGATGGATGAAGCGATTGCTAATGTTCGTTCATCGCAAGGACACGAAACGTTCGATGATGCTTATTTGACAGAACTTTGTGTGAAACAAAAGTATATGGGTCATAGAAACGCGAGGTATGATCTATTTTTAATTCTATCCTAATAATATTTATCAAATTCAATAATAAAAACGATATATGAAGTATGAGGGCTATTCGGAAATCAACCTCTGGTACGCTTGCAAAATAAAACAAGAAACAGGAAAAGCAGATTATACATCTTATATTAGGGCACGATCCATGTTGCTTGAGATACACGATATCTAGTAATTGTAGTGCAAGGGTTACTCAGAAATTAACTTCTGGTAGGCTTGCAAAATAAAACAAGAAACAGGAAAAACATTTTATTATACACGAAAGTTACTTCCATATATACACTATTTTTCGACATAATGCCATTCGAATTGAGGTACTTGTTGTAGCACGGCACAATTGTTTGTATGTTTTCATCAAAGCATGATGCCGCCAAATTAGGATCTCAGCCTACTCTTAGCGCTACTCATTAGCTCCTTATTGCCCTTGAATCGTTGCGTTCCTAGCCACATTTTCATGTGTGTGAACAGATGAAAGTCACTCATTGCAAGGTCTAGACTGTAGGATGGGTACTTGAACTCTCATTGCACTGCTTCAGAAATTCTGATGGGGATTTTTGGACAGCTTTACAGTCCGGATCTTGCACTGAGTGACTTTAATTTGTTCATATGCATGAAAGTGTGGCTAGGAATGCAATGATTCGAGGACAACGAGAAGCTGATGAGCAGTGCTGGGAGTTGGCTGAGACTCCAGTTTAGCACTACCAAACTTTGATGAAGGTCATACAATCTGCACTACGCTATGACAAGTGCCTAAATTCAAATGGCGATTGTGTTGAAAAATAATATATATATATATATATATATATGGACGTGTGTGTGTGTGTGTGTGTGTATGTGTTATATGTG
>NW_021853592.1:2547353-2598276 GCF_003651465.1 Formica exsecta | reverse complement strand
ATGTAAGCAACTTTTGTATATAATAAAATGTTTCTCTTATTTCTTGTTTTATTTTACAAGCCTATCGGAGGTTGATGTTCGAATAGCCCACATATATACTTCTAAATTCGTGTGAATGGTTTGTACAGAATTTTTCTAAGATTTTTGATTTTTTATCGACATCATAGGTTATAATGTCAATAGCGAGAAATCATATAAATTATTTGTTTATTAATTTTAAAAAGAATTTAATGTTTTTTATGTCTGTTTGTTTGCATGGAAATTATGTTGTATAGGTTTGAAAAATAACAATAAAAAAACTATTAAATTCTTCACTCGCTAGCGAAAAATGTCTCGAAGCTAACTTTTCTCATTTCACAAACGAAATTTATAACGCCGTTAGTGATACAGTTATCCAAAAAAAAATAATTGTAATGATAATGGCATTATAAGTAACGTATTACTGTCCAATCCTGGACTTAATGCAAGTTAAAAAAAGAGGGAATTTTCGGTATATTTTACCAATTTATACTATCATATGCGAGTAGTGGCATATGAAATAATTAATTTATTTTGACATATTTTATAAACAAAGCATTTCATATGATTTCTCGTTTCTAATGTCATAGTTTAATATGGCTGCAGTAAAGAAATAGGAACTCTAAGAGGTTGAAAACTATTAGTTTAGTTATTAGATTAACAATATATTAAAATAATTAAGTCAAGAAGCTGAAAAAAACAAAGCACGAAAGAATGTTTTTATAATTCGGATTATATTAATAATCCATAGTCAATATACACGCCAAATCTATTTGGTAAGTTTGAGTGCTGCTACCTTGAATAACGATAACTTTAACTTCATTTAATCAAAATGTATCAACATGTAATATCTGACGGATCGGACGCCAAATTATTGACTCGTGTAGTTCCGAAAAAGCCTCCGAGCGGACTGGGCGGACTGTACGATATTAATGCCGCCAAATTATCTCTGATTGTTCGCCTTTCCTCCACTTTTGACTCTAGTTTCTTTAGGACTATGATTAAGGAAGCAAATTTTTGGGGCGACGATTTCGTCATGTCGGGTAGTGACTGCGGTCACGTATTCGTATGGGAGAGGGATACGGCGAGACTATGTATGCTATTGGAAGCGGATCAACATGTAGTAAATTGTCTGCAACCACATCCATATCTCCCAATGTTAGCCACTTCTGGCATTGATTACGATGTGAAACTGTGGGCGCCAATCAATGATGAGTCGAATTTTGACGAGAAGTTCGCAGAAGATGTAAGTAATAGTATATTTAAAAGAGAAATATACGTACGTCTTTCTTATGAAAAGTTGAAATAGACATGATATTTTATACATTTTATTTTATTTTCAGTTGAAAAAGAGAAATGCAGTTATGTTGGAAGAAACCAAAGACACAATAACTGTACCTGCGGTTTTTATGATCAGAATGTTGGCATGCCTTAATCAAATACGCAGAGGTAGTGAAAATTTATAATAGAGTATTCTGAAGATCTCTTTGTGTGTGCAGTAGTTTGCTATAATAATATGTGGAATACATAAGTAGGAAAACTAAACCGAAAATTTCGGAGTTTTCTATTGTGCGCAAGTATTAAAATATATGATGATTTGTATTGGATAATGAAAAGCTTATTTATCATGGTTCTTAATGCATTGGATATATATTTATCCAATTTACAAGGGGAGAACATAGTGATTAGTCATTAATTTTGATTTACTTATGTGTGGGATATACATCAAGAATAAGTAAATTTATGTTTGAATGTTTCTTTTATTTTGTTATTTATTATATGCAACAGATGATGCTGCTTAATTTACTCATATTTTTATAGCATATAAAATGTGTGTACACGCACGCACATTCATAAATACGCGCGCACGCACACAGACATACGCGCATACAATATTTTAAGTTTAATTATGCCTTTATATCTCATATAATTTGTTCTAATTTTCGAAATTTTCTTTTAAACAAACTTAAAATTGAAGATAAAACAAATAAATAATTTTAAAAGAAATAATTAATTACATAATTTTCTCGTTTTGAAACTACAATATTCAAAATCACGATTTTGTATTTTTGTTTGTGTGTTTATATCAAACAGATATAAAACACATAAACATTATTAAATATATTTAAGAAAATGACATGCTGCTGTTTGTTTATTCATATAACAAAATTGCGCAATATCGATTATTTTGTAGGTCGAAGCCGCAACAGGAGACGGAACAGCGAAGTACGAAGTAACTAAAACCTTGAACGCTATTACCAATGCGTGTGTGTGTGTGTGTGCTAACTTATAATATAAATAAAACTTGTATAACAGTTGCGAAATTGGGACTACGATAATTCCTTATCGATTGAATCAACCATCGAATTTTATCTTGATCGGCTTGAATAGATCTCATGATATATATATATAAAATCCTTGAATGTCGAATTTTAATATCGATATATCGATAAGATATCTGATGTCACGTTGCAAACTTCGCCACATATTTGTATATAACTTATAATAATGCATTAAACTAGGATGAACTTTTTTGCTGGTATACTCGGTTCTTAAATACCGAAATCTGTATTATTTTCTTGCTATCTTACGTGCAATATCTTACATGGAATTTATAGTGAATTCGTGTTGTTTAGTGTGTCGAAAAAAAGAATTTTGCTGTACAGAATTTCACTGTACTTTTATATTTAACATTATGATTATTGCAATACGCGTCAATCCCTATGAGAGTGTTACTTATTAGCCGATTCATATTATTATCTCGTATGTTTTACAAAGTTATTGTTTCTAATAAAATAAGGAACGGTGTATAATTAATATGTTAATCAGATTTGAAAAAAAAAACTGTTATCTCTGCTTATGCTCATTTTATCATGTATTATTATTATGATGTGAGAAAAACAGTAATTTATGAAGAACAATAAGACCGGTCTTATGTTGTTGATATTCTTGGTAGAAGGAAAAAAATAGATTCTCGTGCAATTAGAAACTATTAAGATTTTAAGTTTTTATATAATATCTCGTATATGTAGACTTTATCATTTATTTTAATTATTACAATTTTATGAATGTTTACTATATATCGGAAATAAAATATTATTTCGTAAAATTTTACAGAATTATATTTCATGCTCAAGAAAAAGAATACATAGTATTGGATTGTAGCTTAATGCTCAAGAAGGACTCACGTTCCATTTTTTTTTTCTTTTTTGGTTTACTGCTGGCACAAATATTCTGTAAATCGCATGGTCAACTTTTCATGTTTATTATATGTAAATCATTTACAATTTATTGATGAAATTCAAAGAATAATAAGAATAATAAAATCGGTAATACAATTTAATCCTATAGAAAAGGACAATGCGATTATAACATTAATAGAACATTAAAAAATCTCTATCGTAAAGCTAGCTGTAACACTGTGCCTTTAAGTCAGGTCTTTAAGTTAAAGCAATAATAATAATAGTAATTGTATTTATTTGAGGTTTGAGGCAGATTTATGAGAAATATTGAGAATATTAGAGATTGACGATTGATAATCGTTACGCCGCACACATCTCGTGTAGTATTATCTTTCGCTTGTGCAATTTTAATATAGTCATATGGTAAAGCAGTTATTAGACGAGCACTTTCTTACACACGTAAGATTTAACGACATATCTTTACAATTATGTATTATCAAGAAGAGTTTGTTTATATAATAAAAGTGTAAACGAACGCATAGAGATGAATTATTATTGAATCCCATCGGCGTCGATCCTTTTTGTTCATGCGCTAATTATTAAATTGAATAATGCGATTAAATTATAGTTAAAAAATTTGAATTGTTGAGTTTTTTGAATGCGATAAATTCTTTTCTTTGCATTGTAAAATTAAATCGTCCAACAATTGCGTAGCAATGATGAGATATTATACATATTATAATTCTTGATTTCACGAATTAACATTTTCAATTAACGATGTGAAAGAGGGACTTACGTCCTTCTTACTAGGAAAAAAAATAAAAAATATACATTTAACAACAGAATCTAATTTAATATTAAAAAATATGTGTAATAAAATTAAAAATATAATAAACGATGCGTAGCGTAATAATAAAATAATATTAAAAAAAAAATGATTTTGTATAATACTAATATTACATAATCATATAAGAATTATTGATGTATGGACTGTAGCGATTGTCGTAGAAATGTACAAAAGGATCGCGCATTTACATTTATGTCTGAATTATTCTTGGCAACGCTTAAGACGATTAATTGTAATCTACCTCAGACAGCACATGTCCCTAAAAGACGATTTAAAGACGTCTTATCGTCCTTTAGACATTTTTAAGGTGTCTTCTGACCTTCTTGTGCTATCTGGGTACCAAGAGATCGATGAAGTTTTATCATCGACGGTCTTTGACATTCTCTATCCTAAAAATTTTCAGTACACAAACATTGTCTCTTAATTTAAATTTTATTAAACGCACATATTATAAGAATCTTTATTGAATATAAATCTCCGTTCATAAATCGACTATAATACGCATAAACGTCCGTAGAATACGCAATTTTGTTTTAATAAATTGTATTATTAATTATTAATCATGCTGGGGGTCAATCGTTGATAAGCGGAAGATTATCGAAAAGCGTTGACAATTAATATGTAAAATATATCCAGAAGTCGGTTGAGATCAAGGATATATATCTCATATTTTATCCTAAATAATTTGGAAAGCTGATCTCGTCATACCAGAATTTTTTTTTCTACAACTAAGAATCTCCAAGGGAATCCCCAATATATAAAGTTTAAGAATCCATACAGCAAAGAACATTGCAACAACATTGTTCCAATGTTGCAATGTTGCAATAATATTATATGGCAATGTTGTTATGTGTTGCCGCAATGTTACTGCAATGTTCTCTGTGCTGTATTCGAAAATTGATATATAAAAAATCGAATAATTTAAGGATAATATATATATATTATATTCTAAACTAAAATAATATCTTGTTGGTATGAATCTGTATCTGGTAGATTTTTTAAATCTACATCATTGTATGTTTTAAATCGAGGAAATAGAAAAAAATTCAAATCTTGAGCAAGAATTGAAATTTTTATTACCATTTAGATAAATTTATTAATAATGATATTAGTGATTATATAATTTTAATTCCCATATAGTTTCGAAACAGGCAGACAATGAAATAAATAATAATCGAAAATCTTCGATCGACATGGTGCGCGAAACGTGTATAGTTCGACTATGGGCAGCTGTACGTGCTTATGTGTATATATTTTCTTTGTTTTTATTTCTCTATGAACATTAGGACAAAACTGTGATCAATCTTTTATTTGTTTATCCGTAGATTCAATAATATCTAATAATATTTAGTATTATATATTAGATGTACCGAGATGTGAGAGAGAGGGGAGGGGGGGGGGAGAGAGAGAGAGAGAGAGAAATAGATAGAGAAAGGAGAGAAACAGATAGAGAAAGGAAAGAAAATCAATAATTTTTTGTTTTGCTTGTAGCTAAACGCGATCCCTGCAAAAAATCGGTGAATTAAAAGAGGATCAAAATAAATTATAATTTCCATGACATTTTGAACGCCTCGTCTTTGAAAATAAATATTGATCTCACAATTTTCATATTCTCTCTAAAGGAAAGAAATTGTCTTCCTTCGTTGATTTTAAATTTGTAAATGTGACCCTAAATTTGTAGAATAAATTTTCCTCGAAACTTTTCGATTCAACCATTTATTGTATGGGGTCGCGTTTGTTCGATCGTTTTGTCGCATTGTCGCGGATCTATCTGAAACACAGCGATGAAATGCAGCATGGTCGGAAAAAGCGATATGGCGAGTTTTACGCTTCCGGCCCATTGAGCTCCGTAACATATTGGTGCGAGCTATCAAGAAGGAGGTATGATCCAATTCATTTGTAGAAAAAGATACATACATGCTGAATGGATCACTATCTTCGTCAGGGATTCGCTGATTGGTTGATACTATTACAATATCATAATCAAAAATATTGTCATTATATGCATTTTACGAATTGAAAGAAAAATGAATAATTTACAACCGTTTCCAATTTTATTGTCTGAATTCATAAATAGAACCCAAACATTTCCTGAAGATTCTCGGTCCTGTGTACCGTTGAATCGCTTTTATTACTAAATATCAGAAATTATCAGAAATATTTTTAGTTCAGATGATATAAAATGTAAAAAGAGATATAGATCCATCCAAGAATATACATGTCTCTTTCTAATTCTGGCTCTGATTTTATATAGGATAGTATAAGGAAAGCTTCCCTCCCTCCCCACGCTTTAGTATAATGTAGAGCTCAGTGGTCCGGCCGAGACTAAATCCAATCTCTGAATACACAATTAAAATCTAGCTGTCGCATTTTTTGTTTATAATTCGGAATGTAATCCTAAATTCAACTAAAGAAAAATGGGACCAAGTACATTGCAAATATCATTGAGTTTCTTGTCAATATTATCCGGACACAAGCATAATACTTTAATTATTACTGGATAGAATATTAATAAAATCATTTAATTAAAAAACATAATTTTGATTTTAAAATTTCAATAAAAGTAAAAAAATCATTGACTAAAAGAGACTTACATAAAAAATTATATCCAGACAGCACATACTCCTCTATAAGATATCTAAAATATGATTTAACGACTTTTTATTGATCTTTAGATATCATTAAGATGACTTTTGGCTTTTTTGTGCTGTCTGGATAACTATATATACATATACTAATATATAATAAATATTTTATTATAATAAATATTTTATTATAATAAATATTTTGGTATTATTTGAGTTTAACAAAACAATACTTAGATAATGAATTTATTTAGATTTGATAATACATATTAAGAACTTGATTCCATTTTTCCCATTGATCGCATAACGGTATTGATAGTTGACTAATTATAAGTGCAATTATTGCGCAATTTTGCTGTGCGTGCGAAGGTAATTATTTGTTAAAATTACACTTGCTTAATTCAATCGTAGAGAAAATGGATATTTTGCTAAAATTCACATCACACAAGATCGACATTTAGATGAATTAATTCTTAAATATTAGGTTTGAAATAAATTAGATTTCCTAGATACGACGTTCGCGCATTTCTCGAGAGATAATTTCAGCTAGATGTACGAAATTTTAACGTTTATCGAAGTGGATAAAACATATTTTTAAATATATGTGTTTTCTTTTCGCATATTTGTATTCTATAAAAACTTGCTGATTTTATTTTATTCTTTGTTTCGTCTCTTTTCTTTCTCTAATATATAACCGTATGTTACAAATATTACAAGCACAAACAAAAATACACGATGATTAGGTAATTTCGCTTGTAATAGGAACGCCGAATAATAATTTTTTTCCGGGTATTTCTCCGCTCGTCCAGTCCCATACTGCCAAAGTTATCTAGATTGTATTATGTATATATCAGGTAGAAATGCTAATGCCTAGGCGGGATCGTCATCGCTCGCCTTGTATCGTATGCAAAAATGTATATATATATATATATATATATATATATATATATATATATCTCAAAGTGCACACTCGACTAATAGATAACGGTTATCACACGCGCAGCGTTTCGCCGACTACTAATTACGGTATAAGTTACAATGCAATATCACGTGGTGCGTTTAAAAGAGGTTTCGAGGCCGTCATTTCCTCATTTTCGAAAATCATCGTCGATAACGGTCGTTCGATTTCCCGAATGTAAAAAAAAGGAATCGTATCGCACATCGAAAGAATGCTGCGCAAAAGTCACTCGTTACGAAACGCCGCGAACTTAATCTCATGTAAATCCGCGGCGTCCCTCGCGCCAGGTATAGCTTCTGTTACAACTACGGATTGAGTTTATTCGAAAAGAAACTGATTGGATTATTCATTCACACTCTATCTATTTGTAGTAAACTCGAATCTTGAATACAATGAAACGGTCTGACATAATATTTGCCGAGGTGAATTTCGAGGTCGTTTAATGATATCATTGATGTCGTCATCGTGCGTTTACCATTCCGAGTATTTATGTTCGTCTGATATTCTATCCCTTTTTGTCTACTGTTTAAATCTTATGAATTCAAACACACACACGGAGATAAACAGACAGACAGATAGAGAAAAAGAAAGAGAGAAAAGAGAGAGGGGGAGAGAAAAAAGGGAGGAGAGAGAGAGAGAGAGAAATAGATAGAGAAAGGAGAGAAACAGATAGAGAAAGGAAAGAAAATCAATAATTTTTTGTTTTGCTTGTAGCTAAACGCGATCCCTGCAAAAAATCGGTGAATTAAAAGAGGATCAAAATAAATTATAATTTCCATGACATTTTGAACGCCTCGTCTTTGAAAATAAATATTGATCTCACAATTTTCATATTCTCTCTAAAGGAAAGAAATTGTCTTCCTTCGTTGATTTTAAATTTGTAAATGTGACCCTAAATTTGTAGAATAAATTTTCCTCGAAACTTTTCGATTCAACCATTTATTGTATGGGGTCGCGTTTGTTCGATCGTTTTGTCGCATTGTCGCGGATCTATCTGAAACACAGCGATGAAATGCAGCATGGTCGGAAAAAGCGATATGGCGAGTTTTACGCTTCCGGCCCATTGAGCTCCGTAACATATTGGTGCGAGCTATCAAGAAGGAGGTATGATCCAATTCATTTGTAGAAAAAGATACATACATGCTGAATGGATCACTATCTTCGTCAGGGATTCGCTGATTGGTTGATACTATTACAATATCATAATCAAAAATATTGTCATTATATGCATTTTACGAATTGAAAGAAAAATGAATAATTTACAACCGTTTCCAATTTTATTGTCTGAATTCATAAATAGAACCCAAACATTTCCTGAAGATTCTCGGTCCTGTGTACCGTTGAATCGCTTTTATTACTAAATATCAGAAATTATCAGAAATATTTTTAGTTCAGATGATATAAAATGTAAAAAGAGATATAGATCCATCCAAGAATATACATGTCTCTTTCTAATTCTGGCTCTGATTTTATATAGGATAGTATAAGGAAAGCTTCCCTCCCTCCCCACGCTTTAGTATAATGTAGAGCTCAGTGGTCCGGCCGAGACTAAATCCAATCTCTGAATACACAATTAAAATCTAGCTGTCGCATTTTTTGTTTATAATTCGGAATGTAATCCTAAATTCAACTAAAGAAAAATGGGACCAAGTACATTGCAAATATCATTGAGTTTCTTGTCAATATTATCCGGACACAAGCATAATACTTTAATTATTACTGGATAGAATATTAATAAAATCATTTAATTAAAAAACATAATTTTGATTTTAAAATTTCAATAAAAGTAAAAAAATCATTGACTAAAAGAGACTTACATAAAAAATTATATCCAGACAGCACATACTCCTCTATAAGATATCTAAAATATGATTTAACGACTTTTTATTGATCTTTAGATATCATTAAGATGACTTTTGGCTTTTTTGTGCTGTCTGGATAACTATATATACATATACTAATATATAATAAATATTTTATTATAATAAATATTTTATTATAATAAATATTTTGGTATTATTTGAGTTTAACAAAACAATACTTAGATAATGAATTTATTTAGATTTGATAATACATATTAAGAACTTGATTCCATTTTTCCCATTGATCGCATAACGGTATTGATAGTTGACTAATTATAAGTGCAATTATTGCGCAATTTTGCTGTGCGTGCGAAGGTAATTATTTGTTAAAATTACACTTGCTTAATTCAATCGTAGAGAAAATGGATATTTTGCTAAAATTCACATCACACAAGATCGACATTTAGATGAATTAATTCTTAAATATTAGGTTTGAAATAAATTAGATTTCCTAGATACGACGTTCGCGCATTTCTCGAGAGATAATTTCAGCTAGATGTACGAAATTTTAACGTTTATCGAAGTGGATAAAACATATTTTTAAATATATGTGTTTTCTTTTCGCATATTTGTATTCTATAAAAACTTGCTGATTTTATTTTATTCTTTGTTTCGTCTCTTTTCTTTCTCTAATATATAACCGTATGTTACAAATATTACAAGCACAAACAAAAATACACGATGATTAGGTAATTTCGCTTGTAATAGGAACGCCGAATAATAATTTTTTTCCGGGTATTTCTCCGCTCGTCCAGTCCCATACTGCCAAAGTTATCTAGATTGTATTATGTATATATCAGGTAGAAATGCTAATGCCTAGGCGGGATCGTCATCGCTCGCCTTGTATCGTATGCAAAAATGTATATATATATATATATATATATATATATATATATATATACATACCCAGATAGTCAAGTCTGTCTAGAGCAGATCTTGCCAAGTGTCTGCTACAAATTGTTGTCAGCAAAAAGATTACAAATTTGGTACAGGAGCTATTATTAATGATTAAGTTGGCAAATTGATGGCAGAAACCGAGCAGGATCTGCATGCGCGCAATCTGATGGCAGATTGACAGCAGAAACCGAATAGGATCTTCAGTTTCTAGTCATTTAAATAAAATAATAACGTATGACGCGTCATGTTATATGTTAGCTAATCCTGCTTGATTTTTGCCGTCAATCTGCTGTCAGATTCTGTGAGTAGGCAGATCACAAGCCTAATGCAGACGTAACTGATGCTGATTTGTTAGCAACCTTTGACGCGTAAATCTGCTGGCATATTGCGCGCATTTTGCTTATTGGGTATGTGCGCGTAAATATGTACATATACATATAGAAATGCAATATGTATATCTATGAATATATTACATATACAATAATGACTATAGTAACAGTATAACAATGATATAATAATTTATAATAATAATAATATAATTATGATAAATATAATAATATTAATATTATAATCAGGATAATTGTTACAATTGTACATTCACTTACACATTCTTTGAAAGGAACGTAACTTTCTTTAGCGCAGTGCTTGATCGGTATACACGCAATCTATACTTATTATGTTCATAAAGGAATTGCACGATGGAGCATTGTTTCTAAATAAACATCAAGTATCGTTTCGTGATTGACATAAAAAATAAAAAAATGGGGAATTTGTACTCCAAACTAGAAATTAAAATTAACGTAAAGAACTCTAGTATACTTATATATCGGTAATTTGTTGTTTGTTTTAGGGTGTCTCATAACCATTATATATAATACTTTAATAGCGTATTCTGAAGATAAAATAGAATAAAAAATTTTAATACGAAAATATCGAGGTCACAATAGTTTTTAATTTATAAGAAACTAAAATTTTGGCTAATAATATTGCATGAAATTCGCGCGCATAAGTCCCTAATTACACTTACAATGTCAATGCATTGCGTGTCAATGTACAGCTGATTTTATTTTGTCATTTCTTATGTATGTATAGTGTACTACATATACTATAGCGGTCAAATAATATTAACAAATTGATTATTATACAACAAGCTATAATTATTATATGCAAAATATTTATGTCTTTTTTAAACAATACTATTCAAATAATACTGAATAATTGAATTTTATTTTATATTTAAATAAAATTCTTAAATCTTATGTCTTTTTTGAGAAAGGCTTCTTGTTTTGATCAAAGAAGTATTTTCTTTTTATAGAAATCAATTTATTATTATGATTTTTGCGCCAGGTTTTTTATTTCTTGAGAGGAAATTAGTAGAAAGTAAAATTAGTAGTTTTAATAAATAAAAAAAAACAAAAAAAATAAGATTAAATTGCCTATAATTTCTGCGACTATTTAATTTAATTTTTTTATTTTTATAAAGATTGTATTATTTTTTATTAACATTGCATCATTTCACTGCACATTTTTCGAGAGAACAAAAAATTTAGGAAACAGTAATAATAATAATTAATATCTATAAATACTTTTTGTATTCAAATTTTTAATTCTTTTTTGCCTACAGAATATGCTATTTAAGTATTGTATGGTGATTGTGCCTCCTGAGACACCTATAATAACCAAAATAAAAATCGATTAGTATAAAAACCAGATGACGTTTTTACAAGAAGAAATATTTAATATGACTGTCGCAAATATCTCAAAAGATATGTCACGTTAAAGGTCAAGATATGTGTCTGTGTGTGTTTTTATTGACGTCCAATAATAATGTAATGGGTGTAAAAAAATGGGTATTACTATTATATTATACTGAATATCGATATTATCATATCAATCAGATTTATAGTATGTGTATGGATATCTTGATATAATTTTACTAAAAAATTATGAGTTTTTTACAAAATATACATCAAAAATACACTATAAATCTGAATGATTAGATAATATTGACGCCTAATAACATATTAACAGTACATAATACTGATAAAAAATTATATATATACCGATATTATGAAAAGTTTTATTATATATCGATATATGACGTTTAATATCGACATAATTAAAAGTTTTTAGCATTTCGGTTTTATAAGGATGAAAATATATATACGATATTATATATATATACCGGCATATAATTGCTAACGAAATTATTTCGGTATATATATATTCAGTCTCTGCTTTAGTCTTTCAATGCGTGTATTATCTTTTTATAATCAAAATATATAAACGAATAAAGAATATTTCAAATTAAATAATTACAAATGTTCGCAAGAGAGAGATGTCCGAGTTTTTTCATTTTAAAATATCTTTGTAAGACATATCGAAATACCAACAAATATTAATAATTAAAAAAAACTTGAGATATAATAATAAGATTATTTTCATAAATGCAAAAATGCTAAGAAGAAAAAATGTTTTTTGCTTTAAAATAAAGTTCGTTAAAAATACAATTTGTTCTCGAGTAAATGATTCTTATTCTATATATTAAAGCTGTACACATAAAAAGGATTAACTCGATCATTCTGTCATTATTTTTCGGAAAGCAAACCAATCTATACCCCAAAATACCGATCATGCATTGATGTAAACGTGCATATATGTATACATGCATTATCATAAATAAATCGGGCGCAACATAAAACAACTTTTAAAATGTGTAATGATGAGAAATCAAAAATTTGAAGTAAAATAGATTTGTGAAGTAAGTGGCTTTGTCAGATACATGAGAGATACAATTTTAATGCCTATAAAATGCGGGTCATTATCTTATATTTTCGTCATCGTTATATATCTCTCGAGTACTTATATATGATAATTCTTATGAAGAGAGAGAGAGAGAGAGAGAGAATTATGTCTAGATTCCATTTATGAAGAAGACGAATTTAATCTCTCAAATATTATTGAATTTTACACACATTTTTTTTCGAATTATATTTAACAAATATTATCTATATATGTATATATAAGATTTAAAAGCCACAAAACGTTCGCAAAAACAAAACACAATAATGATGTGTGTGATGGCGACACAACAAAATTCTTTATCTGCTTCGCTTGTACCATTCACTACGGATCTCGGGACTCGATTTCATTTTTTGTACAAAGATATGTTTGCCTACGATACAAAAGTTGGCGGAAACAGTAGGGACAATTTCTAATTAAAATAGGATATTATATAATTGTATTGAATATCTTAATTAATAGGCTTTAATGCTCGTAATACATTTACTTACAAACATGAATTAATGGGAAAGAATAGCAATGTATATGTTTTCCTTTTTTTACTTTTTTCGAAAGTGTATCGCTTCTATAGATGCATGATAACTAAATCTACAGTATGTAATGCTAATGCAATCGCGAGAGACTTGTTTGTTAATCGTTAGTCATAGATCTGCCATTCGGGGATAAAGTACAAGTACAATAATCTCATCACGCTTATACAAGTCAGACAAAAAAGCACAACGAGTCGATACATAGTCGAACACATTAAAGCTCGCAATTTCTCGTCACATTTTCTCATTACATGACGCGTGTTAAGCCGGATACAGACAAAGCGAACAATCACGATAATAAATATCAGCAGATATCAGTGAAGAAACATTATTTAATCAACAATTTTATAAAAAATTATTTTACATAAAGATTTTTATAAAGAATTATTTAAAAGAAATAAAAAATATTAATTAACAAACTTTCACTCGTTCATTGGTCATTTATCATTTTTTGTGCTCGTTCGCTTAGTTTGGACCTAGTGTTTTACATGCGATCGCACATGTTTATGACACGATCGGCAGTGAGGGATCGTCGTACTCAAGAGAAACGCGGAGAAACAGATTACAGTACGCGGATACGCGAGCCAAAATAAAAAAAAAATGACCGCTTTGGAATGTAAAAAATTTGAGAATTATACACATAAATATATAATAATTTATATTATGTACCATGCCAGTGGTGTAACCAATGATTTTGTAGACCCCGCCAATGCCACACTGATCTTACGAGATCTTCATGATCAAATAAAGAAACGAAGAAAAAAAAAGAAAGAAAGAAATATAACAAATATAATAAGATGGATATTAAAAAAGCAGGATATTGGTTTAGTAAAAGCCTATTAAATATTAATTACGCTATTGTACTGTGTGTTTTTTTATACGATCAGAAAAAATACGGCATTGGCTGAACTCGTCAAAAACCAACAAGCGCTATTGTTGACATAAAAGAACAGTATGAAATTATTGTGTGTGTGTGTGTGTGTGTGTGTGTGTGTGTGTGTGTGTGTGATATAATATATCTTGCATGGAAACTTCCTTAAATAAATTTTCTGATAGATTAATCTGTCTGAAATTTTTTAATCCGCGTACAATCTTGCATTTAACATTGAGATATAATATAATAATTTAGGCTCTATTGTACGATTTTCATTTAAGTTTTTGTGAATGTAAATCATACAATATACGGGCGAAGAACAATTTTTAGCGGCAAAGTAAGTCCTTTATCTGCGTTTGAAGAAGTCTTTTAGTAAAAACTGATTATGAAATATAATAATAATAATAATAAATTAATAATTATGATGATAATAATAATACTAATAATAATAATAGTAATAATAATAATAATAATAATAATAATGCGCCATGTGTGCGAGTGTTTCTCCGAACATTCAATCCATGTGGAAAGATATTTACAAATGAGGATATATATAGAGAGAGTTTCGTAATTCGCGCTCACCAATTATGTAGCATTTTTTGATGAAAAATAAATCAAAAAGTCCTGAACCATTTTTTCTGCGATGCTTAGTCAATTGGGACTGTGGGCAATCATAACATTGGCAAGCGGAATGCTCTTTTATTACATTATTAAGTCTGTGATTCACAGACATACGTTCATCTAACGAGCAGCACTGATTAAATGAATTTTATTTGATAATTCCTACTTTGTTAAGTATTGCAAAAAAGTAATTCAGCACTTTTTGACTCATTTTTAATCAAAAATAACGTGTATGTAATATAATTGATAGGAATAAATTAACTCCACGCGATTCATCGATTTTGTTAACATCCGCCTAACTCGTACTTATAAAGAATTATGATAAAAAATGTTACACGAGTGTAACGATTTTTATTATACGTTTTACACACATACACAGCACACACATAAACACACACACACACACACATACATATATGTATGCATATATATATATATGTGTGTGTTTAATACTTTGAATGCATTCTAACGAGTGTGTCAATTGACGATGCTATAGAAAAAGAAGATGCTGTCGTATCTCATACAGCCGAAGTTCACGATCAATTGAACTTGATAAACAAGGATATAGACTGTATCTCCCTTCTTTTTTCTTTCTGTAACAATAGCGACAATACAATAAAAAAGTAGTAATAATAGCAACAACAGTAATAATTGTAGCAGTAGCAGTAGTAGTAGCAATAGGGGTGGCAATGGTGGCGTGGGTGATAGTGGTAGTAGTAGTAGCAGCAGCAGTAATAATAATAATAGTACTATTAATAATATTAGTAATAGTATTAGTAATATTGGTATTATTATTATTATTATCATCATTATAGTAGTACTAGCAGCAGTAGTAATAATAGTAACAGTGGTAGTAGTAGTAGCAATAGTAGTATCAGCAGCAGTAATAGTAATAGTAGAAGTAGAAATGGTAAGAGTAATAGTACTAGTAGTAGCAGTAGTAGTAGAAATAGCAGTACTACTAGTAGTAGCAATTCTAATATTTGTAGTAATAGTACTAGTGGTATCAATAGAGGTGGCAATGCTGGTGGTGGTGATAGTAATAGTAGTGGTAATTATAATAATGGTAGTGTAGTAGTGATATTAGTGGTGGTGGTGGTAAAGTAGCTATAATAGTCTATCTATGTACGATAATAGTAGTACTATGGTAGTACTATTAGTAGTGCTATGGTGGTGGTGGTGGTAGTAATAATAGTTTGTTAATTTTAATGATATTCGTGTAACAATAATTCTAATAAATCAATAAATTTCTTTTATACAATAATCGGACGTGTGTATATATATGTGTATGTCTATACAATACAAATATATGTATATTTATACATATACATATATATACATACATATTATATATGTGCGCGCAAATATATGTAGGGTATGTTACGTGTGTGTGTATATATACAGGGTATCATAATTCGTACTCACGAATTATGTAGCGTTAATGATGTAATTGCTCAAAATCCCAAATTTTTGTAAAAAAATTAATTTTTGAATCCATTTTAATTCAATTAATACTTAACAATTATTTAAATAAAAAAAAGAAATAAAATTATTGCAAAAATATATAGGCGATTAAATTTGGGAGAAGATCCCGTTTACAATCCCGATTGCCAACAGCTTCATTTGCCTACATTGTTTTGCCAACAATCCTGATTGTCTACAAGCATTACTGCACATATGTAATAATTAAAAATACATATGAACATATGTTTGTGCACATGACATTATATGTACATTATATGCACATATATATGATTTTATTGCTTACATGATCGTATTGCACACATCAAATATGAAAATTAAATTAACATTTTGCATATTATTGCAGACATATACACGTTGCATGATATTATTGCGCATATAGAAGGAAAAAGGAAGTAAGATGACGATTTTAAGGTTTGTCGATTTTTCTTAATTGCTACCGTAAAAATAGTGACCCATTTTTTCAAATTTACTAAAATTTGCTAATCATTTGTAAAAACTGAAAAATTGATAAATAAGTTTATATTTTTTTAAATTTAGATTTTTTAAAAACAAATTACGTTATCTTACCCCATGCACGGATAAGATGACTTTTAGTGGATAAGATGACAAAAAGCCAAATTAAGTTACATATAGATTTTTTATGGATAAAATTTATTGTAATAAACTTTTTATATTATTTTGATATTATATTATTTGTGTGAACAAACAAATAAAAGAAAAATGAAGAGAAAACAAAAATATAATTTATATAACTTAAAAAGATTATTAAAACATTAAAACAATAACAATTATTTATAAGTATATAATCTAAAAAAAAATAAAATTGAAAGCAAAATAAAAATAATTATTAAGAGAATTAATTATTTAGAGAGAGAAAGAGAAAGAAAGAGAGAGAGAGAGAGATAATATTTATAACTAAATAAAATCAAATATCACACGAAATCAAACATTACATTGAAAGATACTTATGTTAGCTTTATTTTATGATATATAGAGAGAGAGAGCACGAGCCCAACGATTACATTATATGTATTAATATAATACATTATATGTATTTACCTAATATCTATGATACATATCTAATATCTAAGACATATATTTTCTTATATATTTGATAACATAATCCAACTACTTTATTTCAAAAATGAAAAAATCAATAAATTGCAAATGGTAGGATTTATTTACACAGATGATCAGTATTATGCATTAACTAATCGAATATCAGCAGTCACATTAACAATGCAGAACAACGAAACATAATCTATAATCTGTATGTACGAATTCGTCATCTTGCTTACACGTAATATTCGTCACCTTACCCCTTACAGTCACCATATTTATTTATCCTTCTCATAAAAATGTGAAACATATTAATACGTTATTTGTTATTATATACGTTTTTAACTATATTATACCGTCATAAAAACAGTGAAATATTTATTATGATTATGTAATTATAAACAAACATCTAAATATTATAGGTACATCCAAAACACATTTATTATAAGATTATCTAATTTCGTTGAAATCAAACTATAAGAGATTATTTATTATTATCATTCCCTACATATTGTACACACGACATTATTGCGTACATATATTTATACATTGCACACACAACTATATTGCACACATAAAATAATAAAATCGTATTAGCACTTTGTGCACGTATACATTGCACATGTGATTTATTTATTGCTCACATGCATCTTGCACACATAATAAAAATTAAATTGTATGTTTGAACATTTCTTAGTAAATATAAAAATAAAAATTGAGAAAATTCTATATTTGTATAATTTCATATAGATTTCCACCAAAAGTAGTCCACATCATTCGATACTTTCAGTGTGACGAGATCTGCATATAATTATATGATTCCACAAAGGGTTGAAATTTTTAACACGAAGCGAAGTCTATTTTATATTACTCCGTACTTTCAATGTCGAAGTCTATTATTATATTTCAGTTCTACGTGGATTTGCAACTTTTCATGCGAAAAAAAGTCTATCCCATATCGCCTGGTACGAAGTTTATAATTGTATAATTTCATGTGGATTTACAACTTTTCACATGAAACGATCACACATCGCTCAGTGCTTTCAGTGTGAGGTCTATAATTGTATGATCTCCTCCTATAGATTTATTATAATATTTTTCACGCGAAACAAGGTCGATCTTATATTGTTTGATTTTAAAGTGAAACAAAATCTATAATTATATGATTCTATATGAGTTAGCATATTCTATATGAGTTAGCACTCTTGTTTTTACATCGACAAAATTCTTACTTTTAAGTAAATAATAAGCGCCAATTAAGATCTTTTAAAGATTACTCTTAGAGTTATAATCTTAATAAAACATATATCAAGATCAAGATTATTTGTTGACGGATGCGGCAATCGAATTTATCCCTTAATTATATTTAAGCGTGCAATTAAATCATGTGTGAAATGTATATATGCGCAATAATGTTTTATGTGCAAAATATTAGTACGACGTTTTTATTTTATATATGCAGTACAGCCATGTATATAATATGTATGTGTGCAATAACAGATGCTCCGGTTGACGTTATTTTCGTTTTGAAATGCAAGATTCTTCGCCCAGATTAGTTCATCAAACGCTTGACGAATTAAACAAGATAAAGACTCTTGTGCTTTGAGACGAAAATAGCGTTAAACAGAATGTATTTAATATTATGTGTACAAATATATGTGTGCAATAATATTATGCATGCAATACTGTCATGTAAGCAATGTACGCAATGTGTTCTATACACAAATGTATGTTTTTATTTTAAATTATGAAATATGGGTGTGTGTGTATGCGCGCGCTTAATAATGCTTGTAGGTAATCGCTTTACTGGCAATCAGAATTGTCGGCAATGGAAGTTGTCAGTAAAATGATGTAAGGCAAAAGAAGTTGTTCAGAATTATAAGTAAACGGGAGTCTTCCATTTAATCTTATTTCTTTAATGTATTAAGACCGAGTAATCTTTTTGTTATAAATAAACTGGAAAAGATAATAATGAATTAATTTCCGTAATTATTTCTCCGAATAAAACAGAAATATACCTTGTTTTTGAAATGTGTGAAAATATTAAGTTTAATAATTTTATATTAAAATTATTTAAATCGTTATTTAAAAAATTAAATATTTTGCGTATAATAGTTATAACTTGTTAATATTAGCTGACCGCCATTATGCCCACACACACGTAGTATCTACATATAAGAAACGACAAAATAAAATCAGCTGTATAAAAATCAATATCGCCTAATTTGTAAAAATCAGTAACATATATGACTGATCGGTATACATATAAATGTAGTAACGGTGCGCGCGAATTCTACGCGATATCATTTGCAAACTTTAATCGCTTATAAATAAAAAACAATCGTAACCTCGATATTTTCGTATTAGGATATTTGATTCTATTTTATTTCCAAAATATGCTATTAAAATATTACGGAGATATTCTGTATATATAATGTGTTCGTATAATGTAGTATATATATAATATGTTTGTGTGTGTGTTCATATCAGACAGCACCAAGTCATCTAAAAGATGACTAAAAGACAACATATTTTTTATAAATGTCTTTTAATGAGAGCATATCGACGAAAAGATGACTAATAGACGATATATGTCCCGCACTAAAAGTCATTTTATAGCCTGATGACTAAATGTAGACATCTTTCAATCGTTTTAATTATATGTATTGTGGATTTAGAATCCAACCCAGCAAACACAAAGTAACAGTAACATAACATCAATGTTATAATTTCCCACTCAACAATGTAACTGCAATATAACATGCCTTGTACGTAACAGTTACATTGTTGAGTGGGAAATTATAACATCAATGTTATGTTACTGTTACTTTGTGTTTGCTGGGAATAAACCCCGTTATATTAATGTTATATAAGTATAACACAAAATTGAATATTATCAATAATATTGCATAAATGTTATTGGTAAGCTGTAATTTTTCACTCATAAATGTAACATATATTATATTGTATTTATATATTGCAGTTATATCCTATGTATGAACAAAAATATTTTGGCCAAACATAATTAAATATATAGGAGAGCTCGGAAATCAACCTCCGGTAGGCTTGCAAAATAAAACAAAAAACAGGAAAACCATTTTATTATACCTATACACACACAAAAGTTACTTTCACATATATACTCTCACTATATATACGATCATTTCTGTCGACTCTTAATAAAGATATTTAAAAATAAAGATACCAATTTGCCATTTCTGGCCTGGTGACGTCTTTTGACACTAAAAATGAGCATCGAGCAGTAATATAAAAATATCTAAATAAATTCTCTGGCCAATTTGAAGACAATTTTTTCTCAGCGAAAATGTCGAGATTATCATTTTATGCAAGCTTTAAATTTTTGCCATCCAATGTTTTTGTAATGATTAAATTAAAATTCTATTAAAATAAATTGTACCTGAATTAAGTGAAGAATGTAATTGTGTTAATCTTTTGACTCCACAAAGAATAGTTTGCGAAAAGCTTTTTTTCAATCGTTTATAATTCAAAAATTATTGATGTCTCATTGTTTGCTAAACAATAATAAAAACGATTCTCAAACTATAAACGAACATTTTGGAAGGTATCTGCTGGAATAGCTCTACATTTCTGTACAATTATTTGACGCAAATTCAACATATAACATAAACAAAAAGGTCATGCGATCGTTTTCTTTCTGTTGTCTACAGGAATGTAAAGTTATTCCAGCAGATACCTTCCAAAATGTTCGTTTAGAGTTTGAGAATCGTCTTTTCGTGAACATCCTGTATATATATGTATGCATATATGCATGTATGCATGTATGCATGTATGTATATATATGTGTGTGTGTGTGTGTGTATGTGTATATAATAAGATGGCAAAAATGTTTATCCCGATTGCTTGCAAGAGAGATTCCTCATTTCCATTCATTCGTCAAAATTACATTATTATTACGCATATGTTATAATAGTAATAGAGAATATACGAATGTTGTAGAAAGATTCGTTATATTAATGAAGAAAATCACAGGAAACGTTTGAATTTTTGCGATTATCTGAGGTAAAGATCTATTTAATTTCTAATTTCGCAGTGAATAAACCCACTCGTTGCATCTCGATGTGATGTTTATACCATTTCTCTCGTTATGTTCTTGAAGTAAGTTAATAAATATATGTTCATATATATAACATTAATAATGTAGAGAAAGAGAGAGACAAAGAGAGAGAGAGAAAGAGAGAGAGAGAGAGCGAGAGAGAGAGAGAGCGAGAGAGAGAGAAACAGAGAGCGAGAGAGAGAGAGAGAAAGAGAGAGAGAGAGCGAGATAAAATTTCAATAAAAGTAAAAAAATCATTGACTAAAAGAGACTTACATAAAAAATTATATCCAGACAGCACATACTCCTCTATAAGATATCTAAAATATGATTTAACGACTTTTTATTGATCTTTAGATATCATTAAGATGACTTTTGGCTTTTTTGTGCTGTCTGGATAACTATATATACATATACTAATATATAATAAATATTTTATTATAATAAATATTTTATTATAATAGAGAGAGAGAGAGAGAGAGAGAGAGAGCGTAGATTATTAATGCGTTTTTTATTGGTTTTCTCGAGTTCTTCTCTTTATCCCTCTTTTTATTGCTGATTCTGAGAGAAGATTTTACCATTTAGTATTTCATCATTAATTGATACCAGATGATGACAATTAAATTACCAGATTTAATTAAAAAAACAGAATAAAAATAAGAATCGGTTGTATCTGCATGGTGTATGTGTATATGTATTTTTGTGTATCGGTCCATCATATGAGTTGGCGGCAGCGTTCATTCTTCAAAATAGCTAAATGTGTGAGTACATCAATCACTAAATTTTACCAATTTGACAATGAAATAAAAATGTTAAACTCACGATCGCTCTCTCTAGGCAATTGCGCGTTATGTATTTTGCAATTGGTATTCGCATCGATATGTGTATGCGTGTGTGTGTGTGTATGTCTATATATGTGTATATATGCGTGTGTCTACGTGTGTGCGTGCGCGCGCGCGTGGCGGAAGTATATTTCCCGCAGCGAGATATAATCTATTGTATATCGCAACCGCGCCTCTCAATAAGCCGGTTATAAATTTATTATTTATGATTATAATAATATTCGCTATTTAAAAACATTATGAAAGATTTGATATCAAATCGTAGTTGTTTGCGGTGATGGTCGTATATAGAATATCACGTATGTTGCTAGTCGTGATAAAAACGTAGAATTAATCGTAGAAGCTCATCATATACCTCAAACTTACACTACATAGATTAAATACGAAGCTCGAAGGACTTTCTTGCGCATTATTAGGTAAAATTTTCCCATAAGAGATATTTAGTTTATCCACGTGGCCGATACATTTTCTCGCACTGTATCTCTACTTTTTTTTCTTTCTAAATTATATGTCGCAATTTCAATATTCTATTACAAAATGCTTTTATATTCAAAATATTTGCTTGAAGAGATCAAGAGTATAGAAAACATCGAAAGTATACGCCACGCAAACATAACTCGAAAATTTTAACTTTGTTAAATTTTATCGTTAATGATAAGAACTATATAACTCCCCAAAATTAATCGATGTTTTCTATCTCGCTGCAGGAGCGATGATATTTTTTACTTGTATACAAGCGTATACATGTGCATAGATGTAGCTCATTGCTTTCGCTACGAAAGACAAGAGCTTAAATCGAAAAAAGAAATTGCCTGGAAGAATCTTTGCTGCGTTGTGTCAACACGGCGCGGTGACGTAACGACATCTTTACTCCTGGTCGCTCGTCATGAGCTTCTCAACCGCGATTCCCCTCCGCTGCCTTTGTACACTACGTCGCACCTGTGTTTCCTTTCTCATTTTGTCTTCTGCGCCGGCATTTCGATGCCTTCTCACACTCCTTCCATTCGTTTTCGTTCTGTCATGACTGTCGCTGAGTTCATTAATGCCTATAGAATTGATCCAAGTTAATCCTATCTTTACCAAATTTCCTCTTGCTATGCTCTTCGTTTACAATCTGTTTCAACAGCTTTCTTACTATAGTAAGAAATATTATATAATATCTCATTTTCTATTGAATAGTCTTGCCGAAAATATTTGCATTATGAGTTGGCCGCGAAATACATAAAAGTGCTCGATGATTATCTCGTCTTATCTAATTTTGTTTATTAAAATAGTTTCTCAATTGTATCACGTTTTCTTCTGCGTCGATGTAGGATGATTTTTCGTTATCTACATTATGGTTTCGGTTTTCAATATTCGGACTAGCTTCCAATCTTGCCGATTAGTCGTGAAACTTGGATGTTCCAATAAGTAAGAGTTAAATGTAATTTCGTGACTTTCATGACGCTCCATTTTGTCAGCTTCGTAATCGGTCTCCATCGATTCGATGTACGACGTCATCGCCTATCACAAATCGATGTGTGTTATCGATGCAAGTGCTTGATTGTGTTCGCGATTTCATTATCTTCTAGTAATCTCGCGTAACGCTTTATCCGACATCATACTTCATTAAGATCTATTTGCTTTCTCAATATTTATCAATGATACATACACAATAACCGTCGAATTTTGCTCGATCTCAACAAAACAATTTTGTCTTCGAGAATCAAAGAAAAATTCGTCGTTACAAAAAAACAGACGTTAAGACGCCGCGGCATAAACGATCGGATATACGCGAGCACATCTACAACGAAATTTTCCTCTTTTCTTTCCCTCTCTCACTCTCTCTCTCTCTCTCTCTCTCTCTCTCTCTCTCTCTCTCTCTCTCTCTGTCGCGAATCTTGTCAGACGACAGCCGAAAAGTATGTCTATTTACCTTACGATTTCATTAGACAATCAATCGATCGACTCCGCTCTTTCTTGCGTTTTCAATGATCTCGCTTTTGCGTGTAGTTTTTCTCAAGGCTTTGAGGCACACGTAGCGCAGTGCACGCATAAATGTAGATAAGTAGATAATAAGTGCGCTGAGCAGGTACTGGAGCGTGTAATATATGCCGATAGTTACGACATATATTGCGGCTTCGGTTTTTGTCGCGCTTAGTACTACTTTTAAGTATGTATGTTGTGTATGTGTGTTCTTATATGCATATCATTCTCTTTCTCAAATGTTACATATCGTTGTTTGTTATATATGTAACTTTCTTTCATATACACATCTCTCTTTGTGTATATGTATGCCCATGTGTATCTATATGCGTGCGCGCGCGCGCGTGTGTATGTATATGTGTATGAGAACGCTCGAATATGTTGTGTGCTCCGTATTCCTAACGTTCATTAATTCGCTTTCTATGGTGACAAAAAGCGTCCACCGAGAGCGGCAGCAGGAATAGTCCTCTTAACCGATTTATTTGTGGTTGAAGGAGAACGGCGATGGACCCGTCACTGCGCTTCGGTGAAAATGCACATTCTGCCACTTGCTGTCTCTCTTGTGCCATACACGGCTCTCCTCGCTTTGCTGAGTATGTGCTACGCCTTGTCTGCGGGCGAAAAAGTAAAGAAAATATGCAAATTAGTATTATTACAACATTTCAACTGGACAGTAAAAATATCGTAGAATAGTTAGGATATATATATATAATGCAAGATATTGGACGGATAGTGTATTCTAGAGTAAAGAAAAAAAAGAGTTTTGATATTATTCCCAATGTATAGAGAAAGTTAATTATAAAATAATCGGAATTTTGTATAGTAGTTGAAACTAATACTAAAGAATGATTTTTTGTGGAATAGTAAATGAAAGATTCAAAGGAAAAAAGAGGGGATTAACACAATAAGAGATTGTATAATATACATATTGACATCTTATTATTTACATTTTTAAATGCATCTAACTCGAATGAACCACACAAATTATATAACTGTGTCCGCTTTTACGATTTTTACTCACTTGTCCATGTACTGCGTCAGCCTGACATACGCAATGCAAGCGGCATCTTCGCCCAGTAGATGGACGTGAGGATTCAAGATGGTTGTATTGACAGCTTTACAGTTTTTCCCCAGGACTGCTTAAAATGGTTAACAAAATGGAAAAACAAAATTAATATTATTCGAATATAAACTTCATAACAAACAATATAAGTTCTTTATAACAACAGGAATAGTCCTCTTAACCGATTTATTTGTGGTTGAAGGAGAACGGCGATGGACCCGTCACTGCGCTTCGGTGAAAATGCACATTCTGCCACTTGCTGTCTCTCTTGTGCCATACACGGCTCTCCTCGCTTTGCTGAGTATGTGCTACGCCTTGTCTGCGGGCGAAAGTAAAGAAAATATGTAAATTAGTATTATTACAACATTTCAACTGGACAGTAAAAATATCGTAGAATAGTTAGGATATATATATAATGCAAGATATTGGACGGATAGTGTATTCTAGAGTAAAGAAAAAAAAGAGTTTTGATATTATTCCCAATGTATAGAGAAAGTTAATTATAAAATAATCGGAATTTTGTATAGTAGTTGAAACTAATACTAAAGAATGATTTTTTGTGGAATAGTAAATGAAAGATTCAAAGGAAAAAAGAGGGGATTAACACAATAAGAGATTGTATAATATACATATTGACATCTTATTATTTACATTTTTAAATGCATCTAACTCGAATGAACCACACAAATTATATAACTGTGTCCGCTTTTACGATTTTTACTCACTTGTCCATGTACTGCGTCAGCCTGACATACGCAATGCAAGCGGCATCTTCGCCCAGTAGATGGACGTGAGGATTCAAGATGGTTGTATTGACAGCTTTACAGTTTTTCCCCAGGACTGCTTAAAATGGTTAACAAAATGGAAAAACAAAATTAATATTATTCGAATATAAACTTCATAACAAACAATATAAGTTCTTTATAACAACGCCGAAATATCGAGAGAAAGGAGAGAAAAAGAGAGAAGAAGGGAGAAGAAAAAAAAGAGGACATTTCATTTTCTCTCTCTCTCTATCTTTCTCTCTCAAAATGATATTGAAGAATGTGTTAGTTATTGATGAAATGAGTTGTATATATTACACCCAAAAAAGTTTATGATATTTCAACAAAAATAATACTTGGAAATATAATATTTCCAAATCAAGAAACGCATGCTTTGACATTTATGATAACGGGTGCAGCTAATCGATGGAAACATATTGTGGGTTACTTCTACACAGGAGACTCATTTGATGGCAAAACTCTAACGATTATTATTGTTCAGATAATAAGCAAAATTGAATCGATTGATCTTCATAAATTATTTGACTTCTGATATGGGTCTTGTGAATGGTAAAGTATGTAATGTTGTAGGATAGATATAAGAGACGGTATTCCAATATACACATATATATACTTACCATCACGTAATGTCTAATTACATTAATCCAGCTTTTATTGCTTCTCTTTAATTTATTGTGTAATGATATACTAGAGTCAGGCGAATTCTTTTTACAACTATTATGTAACCGAAAATTTTTTAGAGGCATACGTTATCCATATGATTATTCAAGTTGCAAAGCATTACATAGTCGACAGAAATTGTACATTTTCAATATACATACATATATATATGTATATATCCCAACCAATAACTCTTTATTATACTGCTATTATACTGATTAGAAAATAAATATTATTGGCATATTAAATAGGTCGTGCAAAGCTGTTGTATGTGTTGTATTTTCATTTGAACAACTTTCGTAGTCAGCGTATAAATAATTTTGCATAATAATAAAAATGGCAAGAATAACACACATTGCAATCATGTCAAAATATTTTATAAATAATTTTCGATTTGCCATTATATATATATTTTTATCAGATAATAAAATAATAAGTTTATAATCTAATCGAAAGAGATGCTCCATTTGTTAAAAATAAATCTGCTCTAAGGTATAGCAATAGCATGTATAGAATGCATAAAGTATAATATATCCTCGATGAGTTATAAATCAACAAAACTTACAAAAATATAAATAAATAATCAATGTGTTGTATTCATTTAATTTTTCGAATCGACGAGCTTAACTATATAGATAAAATAAGAGGATTTCTTGTGACGAACATTGAAAGTTGTTTTCCTGAAGCATGCAAGTGTATATAGTATGCACGATGCCTTGTTATCGACTGAACAATGGCTCATTAAACGAAAAACGTAAACTTTAGCTACATTATTTTTGCGTGCTAAAATACATCACTACTAACAATAAATATGTAATAAACGACAAACGCGCGCGACAATTAATGGTGGTGAAAACAAGTTATAATTACCATTATCAAAATAAAATTTGTGGAAATCCATTCCCTCGACTAAATTACCTAGAGCTTCCGGTTCGAATGCGGTCAGGTGTGGATCACAGATTTTCCTGAAATCATTAAAGAGATCTTATGTTTAAAAATCAAACATATAATATAAAGGTCGGAAAAACCAAGAATATACACATATATATACTTACCATCACGTAATGTCTAATTACATTAATCCAGCTTTTATTGCTTCTCTTTAATTTATTGTGTAATGATATACTAGAGTCAGGCGAATTCTTTTTACAACTATTATGTAACCGAAAATTTTTTAGAGGCATACGTTATCCATATGATTATTCAAGTTGCAAAGCATTACATAGTCGACAGAAATTGTACATTTTCAATATACATACATATATATATGTATATATCCCAACCAATAACTCTTTATTATACTGCTATTATACTGATTAGAAAATAAATATTATTGGCATATTAAATAGGTCGTGCAAAGCTGTTGTATGTGTTGTATTTTCATTTGAACAACTTTCGTAGTCAGCGTATAAATAATTTTGCATAATAATAAAAATGGCAAGAATAACACACATTGCAATCATGTCAAAATATTTTATAAATAATTTTCGATTTGCCATTATATATATATTTTTATCAGATAATAAAATAATAAGTTTATAATCTAATCGAAAGAGATGCTCCATTTGTTAAAAATAAATCTGCTCTAAGGTATAGCAATAGCATGTATAGAATGCATAAAGTATAATATATCCTCGATGAGTTATAAATCAACAAAACTTACAAAAATATAAATAAATAATCAATGTGTTGTATTCATTTAATTTTTCGAATCGACGAGCTTAACTATATAGATAAAATAAGAGGATTTCTTGTGACGAACATTGAAAGTTGTTTTCCTGAAGCATGCAAGTGTATATAGTATGCACGATGCCTTGTTATCGACTGAACAATGGCTCATTAAACGAAAAACGTAAACTTTAGCTACATTATTTTTGCGTGCTAAAATACATCACTACTAACAATAAATATGTAATAAACGACAAACGCGCGCGACAATTAATGGTGGTGAAAACAAGTTATAATTACCATTATCAAAATAAAATTTGTGGAAATCCATTCCCTCGACTAAATTACCTAGAGCTTCCGGTTCGAATGCGGTCAGGTGTGGATCACAGATTTTCCTGAAATCATTAAAGAGATCTTATGTTTAAAAATCAAACATATAATATAAAGGTCGGAAAAACCAAGATGTGAGAATTAAATGTTTTAAGAAACATATTGACTACATTATTGGGGGTACTCGCAACCTCGTTACAGTCTGAATGATTTTTTGTACAATAATTTTTTGGGCGGACACGTGGACTCTTTTTTTTTAAAAAGATTCTTAAAAAACATAAGAGCACTTGGTAGACTTGGCTATTTGGCTAATTGGGTAAAATATATAGATTAGGCAGCTAAATATGTTCTAAATATGTTACAAGTTTTTGGCATATTTCTTGTTTTTATATGTGCACTATATGTACGCTCTTGATATTTTTCTGTTTTATTTTTATTTTGAGATATATGTTTATTATCACGTTTTATCAAGAGACACGATATATCAAATTCCGTCCAATTAGATATGCCTGCCCTTGCATCACATTTTATCATATGTATGGATCTTACACGCGCATATTGGCAATATAATACATATACGCTGAAAAGTTCAAACATTTAATTTGGGACTTCAGCGTTTAATTAGCATGTAATTGTGCAATAGGTTAAAATTTTATTTAACACTGGGAGAGCTAACAACCGAGATAAATGCCAGAATTAATCATCGTATTGCATTTTAACATTATATATATACATATAAGCGATGTTTAGTTTCTATTTGTATAAGTTACAGAATATGCGCAGCTACATGTAGCATTAAGCAAAAATTTGAAAACATGGAATAAATTTATGATAGAAAAGATTTAATGCATTTTCAAGTGGAAACGTACATCAATATTTTACATGTTTATTCAGCCAGCGTTTTTTCACTTTTAAAAGTGCAACTGCGATGATGATTTTTGCACAATTATATATATGATATGAATATGAATATGAATGTGAATGTGAATATCGTAATAAAATGCTTTTCATTTTTAAATCAATTAAATATACAAATTTTGTAAAATAAATCTCTGTATGACTTTTTCTTTTATATTGTAATTCCAATCAGGCAAAGAAAATTATTCAATCATTATTAATGCTATTTATTTCAGAATGTTTAAACATTTTCGTCAAATTTACATTTGCTCAATAATTTTTTTTAATTAACAGCCATTATCGAGAATCATTTATTTTGGGTATATTGTCAATTGTGCAAGTCTAGTTTACATGATAATATTGCTAGATATTGATAAAATATGAACCCACAATAATAGCAGTTTAATAAACAAAATGTAAAACAAACGTTAAACTATCCCCCTTCTCCCTCTTGTGGAAAATTTTATTGAACATTCTTTCAGCCAAAATTTTGTATAGAATATTATAAATTTATTATATTTTTTAAAATCTGGATATATGGATATTTTTTAGCTAAACCGGGATAAATTCTTCTTAGTTAACATAAACAAAATGTTGAATATTATATATATTGCTAAATAATTCGGCGCTTTTCTACATTATTTTTCAGCTTGACGAAATAGTTCTTTTATTTTTTTAGTTAACAGATATCCCATTACTTACGTGTACGCTTCGAAATCCCCGGTGTTGATGCTCTCAATCAACTGCTCAGTCATCTTGATGATTTCCTGACGGCGCGCTGGAATCGTTAACAGATCAATGAATTAATCAATTCGCATCGAGGCGCCCAGTTGTGCTATTGAGCTTATACCGACACATTTTACAGCACAAACACATTTGCATGCACTTTATTTTTTTTTTTTTTGTCAACTCTGCTAAACTCTACACCATTGTAGCCCCCGGTTGTGCAGAGGAGCGATGAGCCAGACTCGCGCGAATAATTAGTTTCCAATATCGGATGCAACCGCGAGCCGATCTCTTATCCTTATCTTCAAAGACCGATCAAATCCCCATAGAGTCTAATCTAAAGGACAAAGTTTTGAACATTTCAGTCGCCAATTAAAGCAATGGAAATTTCGGAAGAATTGAGCATTCGATTAGAATTTCGATTTATGACTATGTGTGCTTGACTTTGATATTATATTATACAAAATATTATACATAATTTTATAAAATATATATAGCTCTATTATATAACTAAATTTAAATAAATATAAACTCGACCACTATTGTCAAAAAAAAAGAGTCAATATTAAAGAGAAAACTTTAAAAATTATTTATATTAAATAATCGATGTTAAGTGTTTAGGGAGACGTTGACGACTGAGATAAGAAAACTTATTCGCGTGTCTTTAATGTATGTAGAATCAAAATACATAACATTTGAAAGTCGCATATAAGCGATTCCTTTTCATTTTGCTGACATCAGTATTTAATGATTTTTGGCTACGTAATCATGTTTAATTTAGCGATCGCTCTACGTCGATTGCGTGATAAGATCCGAGAATATAATTCGAATTGCCAAATTGGCGACTGAATACTCGCATTTCTCCTTGATCATTCTTTTTACCCGCTTACGCTGTCTCATTTCATTCGATTGACGGCGCATTCGCTCATACATTCATCATCGACGCATGTCTTATGCGGCAAACCTGATATTTCAATCACATTTGTGTTTTCTTCATCAAGATGTTTCAGCGTACATCGCATAAACTCGACGGAGATGTAAGTCTAAATTGTCTTTATGAATGATTGGTCGTTGAATTATGTCAAAAGTAACTTTCAATAATTATTAAGTAGCACATTTCTTTATCATTTTTTATTTATTATATAATAATTTATATTTATAAAGAAAAAATTATAATATTAGACATTTAAATACGAAACAATTTAACATTATCATGCTCAACTGAGAGCCATTCTTTTCTATATACAGATCACGTTATCATCTCATAATAGGTAGATATTTATGATTATACTGTTTAATTCAACGGCCATGGCGCGTTTGTCAATATTACTTACGTCATAAGCCAGCAATTGTGCACACGGAAATTGTGATCATTCCCTTTGGACCGAAGTTTCGCGATTGCGTGATAAGATCCGAGAATATAATTCGAATTGCCAAATTGGCGACTGAATACTCGCATTTCTCCTTGATCATTCTTTTTACCCGCTTACGCTGTCTCATTTCATTCGATTGACGGCGCATTCGCTCATACATTCATCATCGACGCATGTCTTATGCGGCAAACCTGATATTTCAATCACATTTGTGTTTTCTTCATCAAGATGTTTCAGCGTACATCGCATAAACTCGACGGAGATGTAAGTCTAAATTGTCTTTATGAATGATTGGTCGTTGAATTATGTCAAAAGTAACTTTCAATAATTATTAAGTAGCACATTTCTTTATCATTTTTTATTTATTATATAATAATTTATATTTATAAAGAAAAAATTATAATATTAGACATTTAAATACGAAACAATTTAACATTATCATGCTCAACTGAGAGCCATTCTTTTCTATATACAGATCACGTTATCATCTCATAATAGGTAGATATTTATGATTATACTGTTTAATTCAACGGCCATGGCGCGTTTGTCAATATTACTTACGTCATAAGCCAGCAATTGTGCACACGGAAATTGTGATCATTCCCTTTGGACCAAAGTTTCGCGAGAAGATTTCGAGAGCATCTGGATCGCGAAATAATGCATTTCATAATTTCGCATCTTTGATTATCGATTTGTATTCTGCGTATATACCTATTTGGTCGATCAATATCCAAGATATATTTCTTCGAGAAATTTGAAGATCGAGAGTTCGCATCAAAACAAAAAATCAGTTCACCAGATTTAGCATTCCACACTTTCAATGAGTAATCATTCACTGCTGTTATAACGTATTCATCGCTCACATCCCAACAAACCATAGTTACTTTTGCTTTTTTGCTTGTACAAAGTACAAAAACGAAAGATCCCTAAAAAAAAAAAAAAAAAAAAAAAGAAAGATATTTGCATACCCTTTATACAATTATTTTTAGAACTAGTGCCAAGTTATATAAACTTGTTTAAATAATTTTATAATTAAAAACGATTGTTAGATTATTAAGAGCATGATTTTTAGGGAAATTGCGCGCAAAATAGCAACAATAAATTTATGAATAATTTCATAATAAAAATGGATTGAAAAATGTCACTTTGGCAATGAATCGCTATCATGATAACACTACCACTATCACAACCGCTAGCTTTTCTACGCTATTGTGTCTGTCCTTCCTCTGTCTTAACTAATTAAACTTCATCGCATCTGGGGTATTCTATTACAGAACTAACGATCCCGGTCCTCCGATCGATCTGTCTCTGAGATATGTTTATGGATGTATTAAGCGTGACATCCTCCGCAATTATGTACATTATATTATACAACAATAATTAAGATTAGAGTGTTATGTGATGAGAGTATCGCAAACTTTGTTTATTTGACACCGATAAATACTAAAACCTTGAAGTGTAGTTACCGGATTGAAATTCACTAAACAGAGATGTTTTAAGTATTCCAGAAATTTTTTCAATTACTGTTTTTAATGTATGCAATGTAATAATATACGCGACTTAAGTAATTAATCAGAATTATGAGAAAGTTTTTTCGTAATTGAATACCGACAAATAATCATTTTCGCAAGAATGATTGTATCGTGTATCGTATGCTTAATCATCACTGTACTTGACACTGTCGTAAAGATCATTGCAGTAATTATAACTATAGGAATTATATTATATGCGAATTATACACTGCGAATTGTGCGTAATAAAAAATGACGCTTTTGGAAGGAGGAAAACACGTTGCGATAAAGAAGCTATTATTAAATAGCTAGAAGCACATAAAAATTAATAAAATATTAAACTTCTGTACATTTTTCAATTATGTTATAAAAAAGTATAATACAAAAAAAGCTCCTGAAAGTAATTAATCTAATTTAATTTCTCTCACACTCGCAATGTGCCTCCTTTCACGAATTTCGTAAGTAAAAAACGTAAATAAAAAACTGGCGAGTCAAAGACAATATTTCCTCGACTTTTAATTTCTTCTTTCTTTCTCATCGGTTTGCTGCTCTTATGATGTAATTTCGCACTTTACCTGAGCACTGGGAGTTCGTCGAGAGCTGGCTGCAGGTCTTGATAGGACACACGATTCTTATGTCTACAAGCAATATATATCCCTTTCATATTAAAAAATGAATCAAGACAAAAATAATTTTCAAGGCAATATTCAAGCTGCTATACAAACACAAAGAAGATTAAGCTTTATTCATATTGAATTGCTTCGAAGTTTAAAATGAATCCATGAAGCGGTAATGCAGATAGAAATATTTTTAAAAATAATATAATATAATTATATTACATATATATATTACTCATATAAAGATAATAAACAATATGAATAATACATGCGGCAATCACGTAATATTCATGAAAGTAGTCTAGCTTATAACGACTTTTGGTTTTAATTTAATAAAAATGTAAACGTTATTAGCTTAATCCTCGCGTGCAGCATTTAAGAGGATTAACCGTCTCCCCAAAGAGTCCTTATCCGTTTTCTCATCTTCCTTCTAATTCGTTATTTCGATCGATTGACCAAGCTCGCAATATTGCGTTGCGTTTCATTTGGGTTTTATCATGGTCGATGTAGCAGCATTTTTTTCATAATATATACATATATATACTGTATAAACAAACGCAAATACGCTCTCTATTTTTATAGTGCTTTTAAATTATTTATTAGATGCGACATAGAGCATATGAATTCGAATAGATCCTCCTGCCCCCTCCATTATGATTTTCATGTTGTCATGCATTGTGACATTTAATTTAAATGCACACATGTGAATGTAAATTATGCAAGAGATAATTACGAAATATTTGCGAGTCGAATTAGATTAGTGATGTTTTGATCATGTGTTATACACGCTAATCGAACGGCAAAAGTCTTAATTATATTATTCAGTTTGGGGATTAAATTCGGTATTCATTGTAAATCATTTCCAGGAAATGTTAGAGCAGTATATAAACTAACTTCGAATTTGTTGTGTTATTCATTGATATTGCGCGTTTATGGGATCGCCATTATTCCGGATTACGAACTATTTGTACAACCATTTTGAAAAGCTCATAATCATTGCAACAAGCAAATACGTGAATGCTATAATACATTTTATAACACTTGATAGAGATAATGCATATATATTTATGAAATAATTTATTTAAGATACCGCGAATTAAAAAAAAAAAAAATCAAACTCACACAATTTGTGTCGAACGCAAAAAAATGTTTTTTAACAGTTGATTTAATACTATACATGTATATATACATTAACGTAACTTGATTATATAAACCTGTAAAATTTTGATATTCGTCTGTGATATAATTAAATTTGTAAGTGTTAATGTCAAGTAATTGTCAAGTAATTTCAGCTTTTATGGAATAAGTTTTTTTTTGTTCAGTCACAGTTATTATATATATAGAATGAAACAGTGCACCATTCTTGTAAAACTTAAAACATCTGTAGAAAAGATGTAATTTGATAATATATGTATTCCAAAATTTCGTTTTAGTCTTCTAGCCATTATTATAAACAATCTACGTAATATATAAATTTGCTTTGGTATTAATTATATAAATTAATGATGCGGTAGACAAAATGTATTAGATAGTGTATTATGTCTATGCGTGGGTTGGTCTTGTTTTTTGGTTACTTACTATATATGTATTTGTTTACGATGCGCAGAGATAGAGGTGAATGTTAAATATGATATAATAGATGGAATCAACGTAATTAAAGAAGTTCGATCTATTTATTATGTAATGAATGGCGATGCAAAATATACCTATATGATAATATCGATGCATCCGCATCAAGACTGAAACTACATACTTGTGGAATTGTAAAAGAATGTCAAAAAATAAATTATTAATTATTCTATTCCCAAACTTTCCCGCATGTTGAGATTTCTCCGAATGCAGACGTTTATTTTTCTTAATCGTTCATTTTCTTTAATCAATGCGTATTGTCATTGTTCTTATGAAATCTCGTATGTAACAAAATAAAGAAATCAGATATAGAAAAACATATGTGGAAAAAATTTTTTGAGCTAATTGAAGAATGATTTTGTCACACAGAAACATTTCATTAGAGCAACCATATTTTATTCATTCAGAAACCAAAATACTTATTATTATTATCACTTTTCTATTTATTCAGACACACTATTTTCCCAAATTCTGTAACTCTATGATTTTTTGGAGCAATATTTTTTTTTACGATATAATATATACAGTAAGAAGCATAATTGAACCATAAATAACATGTGTGTATTATAATAATTATTTATTGCTGTATACAATAGAATAGCCAGATAGCAGAAATAACAATAAATAAACAATAGCATAAATAAAATAATTAATATATTGCAAATGTCCACAGTATTCTTAAATAATATTTTTTAATATTTTTAATACTTGTTTAGTTAGCTATAATGATAAAAATTGAAAAACTTTTGCACTCTTTGAATAAAAATCTAATAAATTAAATAATTCTGGAGTTCCTCGCGTTTATTTAAAATATAAACTCTCGAAAGATCAAATTGTTATCGTCTTTATCTGGTTTAATTCTTATGTTATTTCTGTGATTTTCTGTGATCATTTCTTATGATTTTCTGTATTATCTTCTCTTAAGGAACAGTCTTCGCGACAGCATGTACATATATTTATAACAGCTTTTCTAACCATCAAGCTGTTGATAGTGATGGCACTCACATACACACACTTGTATTTGCACACACACACACACACAAAATAGAGAAAATCGAGCAGAATACACCTCGACTTTATCTCTAATCACTTTATTCAATTGTGCTAATTTTGAAGTACTTTAATGTCACTCTAAGTGATCAACAATTCTATTATATACGAATTAACAACAATTCATTAAACATTATATATGGTAAAAGGTCACCAATTTTATCGCTACTTAGGTATGTTGTAGGGAAGGTTATTCTGAGTAATTCCACGCAAAAATCAAGTGAGGGATGGTATAAAAATTACTCAGGACAATCTCTCCCCTACATATCCAACAATAAGTGATAAAATCAGTGAATTGTGACCTTTTATGCATATTTTATGCATATACCTTACGTTCTGATCAATAAATTTTTGAACATGTAATGACAAATATATGACAGTATTAATATTTTACCCATAAATTTTTTGAACCCAAAACAATATTAATATGTGTCTTGGCATAATAAATTCCGAAAATATTTTAACAAAACTTAATCCATTTGCTCCTGAACTTTGACAACCCAAAAAATTGATGATGAGAAATTACACGATTTATGCATTCGATTCTTTAATAAACTCCATAGGTTTTCGATCGAGGTTTAGATCTGACCTAATCACTATAGTATACAAAATTATTAAATACTTAACAAATCTTTTAATACACTTTTGGCAAAGTGTTTTGAATCTCGGATATGTTGAAAAACAATATCTTCTTCAACGAAAAGTGTTTTTTCAACAGTAAAACACATCCACTCTTAAAAAAGCATATAAAATCGATAGTTCAAATATTAAGTATGTATGTATAATTTTAATTTAATTGATTTTGGAAAAACGAAGAACTAGAATTAACATGCGAGTAATTATACACACGCATATTAGCGGTAAGAATAGGGCAATGGACATAAGTCACAAAACCTGGTCGACAGTTGCAACTAAATCCTAGCACTGTTTTATAAAATTTAACTATTTTTATAAAATATTTGATTATTGGTTCAATTATATATGCTCCTTACTGTATATATGTGTGTATATACATGTACATACAAAAAAATTGGTTATAAAATAAATATATCACTTCAAACTTTAATAAGTTTTGAGCATATAAATGAATCTTTTTAAAACTTTGAGGTGTGTGTACCGCACTCATGGAATCACGCGGGATTTTCCGTGGTATCTATAAAATTCAAAGTGATAGTTCTTCAATAGCGGATTCTTCATTATACTTGGCATTTCAATGTCATATTTAATCGTAATTGGATTAAAAGGACAATTATTTTTGTTTGAATAATATCACAAAGAGTTCGTTAGATCTGTTCTGTCCATTATATAGAACTAATATATTAAATATATTATGTTAAGATTTGATAGTTTAATGTCATATGCGATATCAGCAAAACCTCAAAAATTCTCCAGAAAAGACTTCTGAGTAATAAAATGAACCTCTATGGGTCTACCATTTTTGAATTTTTTTAGTACCACGGAAAATCTTGTGAGTACATAGCTTCAAAGTTTCAAGAGAAAATTCGTTCACACGTTATAAGTTATCAAAGTTTAAAATGTTATACTTATTTTATAACCATCTTGTGTATGTATGTGTGTGTATGTGTGTAATATTTTTTTTAGAGATCTGTGCTTCCCGGTGTTAAAATGCTTAAAGAAAGCACGAAGGCAGCCCATGCGTATCTCACAGCAAGCTGCAAGATGTGACGCTCCAACACGTTTGCTGCTGCGTGCTTCTCTCTCTCGTGTTTCCATCGAGCTTATGGGCGTCGACGATCCCCTTACCGAATTCCTCGTTCACGATGTGACCCATCCGGAATGCATATTGGCCGTCATCGCTCGTCCGTCGCGTTTTCTGTTCTGCACGTTTTAGCGAAAGAAAAGGCAGGTGGACGTGCAGGCAATCACAAGGGTGCGTGATCACGCATACGCAGTACGCGGAACACGTGCAGCATGCAGAAACATACAGACACAAACAAAAACAAATTGGTAATGTATAATGCCGATATAATAACATAATAATGCAGTAATTCGCGGAAGAAGAGGAGCACCGATAATTCATAGCTTCGCCGATAATTTGATTTTTAAGAATTTCGATTAATTAGACGATTAGAGAAGTATTTATAAGCTTATAGTTTAAAATTCACATTTAAATGAGGTGATACATCTAAAAATCTAAATAAACAAAATCTCAAAAAGAAAAAGTCAAATAAATAAATGAACTCTAGATACTTTCGTTACGATTTTACAGGCTTTATATTGATCTACTTATTTTCCAAATCAATTGCTATTCATAATTAATAAAAGTTAAACAAAAAATTACTTTTTTTAAATACAAGAAAAAACTAATCATTTCCCATTTTTTGACGTTGAATTCAGTAAATATGGATAAATGTTTACAAAAACATACATAGCACGTAGGATTATGTTAACTTTGACATATATCTAGTGTAATTTATGGTAAAGCAAAAATTATAATTTTTGAGATTTTTTACATTAAAATTTAGTAATTTTTAAATTACGTTAAAAGTATATGTACAAGAAAGTAGGCAAAAAATATGACTGACATCTCGACACACGTTGATGATTGGTTGACATAAGGTGATGATTTTGAGTAATCTTGAACAGATTTTAGTTGTCACTCATTCTTTATTAAAAAATTATTTATTAACAAAAATTTAATTATTAATGAAAAAAGTTGATGATGTAAACAAGTGTTAAACGTAATAATTTGAATTTTACCAAGCATGAAATTTACATTAGTTGCATTTTTGCATATTTAAATTAATGCATGGGTGAAGAAGGGGGTTTGTTTCTCATCTTGCATCCTTCCCCTAAATAGATTCTAATCTAATCCAAACCTATTTCTGATTTGAAATTAAAATTAGATTGGCTTCGATTAGAATATTTGCTGGATAGGGATGTAAGAAGAGAAGCTCCACTCCTGCATTTACTCTTCCACTCATATACATTTACTTTATAATATTTATACAAACAATAATTTAGTGCTTATATCATTAATACGGAGCGTATATATAAAATAATTGAAGAGATAGAAGACAGTGCAGCAATTGATTCCTCTCATTATTTTATGCGTAAAAATATTTAGGTAATCAAAAAATAAATATTTTATGAGATATTTTATAGTTTATGTAAACTTTATGTCAAATTAAAGAATAAAATATCTCATAAACTATTAAATTTTTGGCCATACCACCTTTATAACTTTTTACGCTTAATATTGCGAGAAATTGATTTATGTAAACAAATTAAGGTGGTTTCATTTAAAAAAAATGAAGATGGAATTGAAATAACCTCATGAGATCTTCATCTAAGATCAAACCAATGGCATCATCTTATGTCCGAAAAAAATAAAACTTTTGTATGAAACATTTTTTTATAAAAGACGTGGGAAAAAAAGATATTTAGGTGGAGACATTAAAATGACTCATCCTGTATAGATTTTCAATGATCTAATTTTTAATTCATAACCTTTTCGCAATATAAAGCCTATCATTAAATATCTTATTAAGTATAGTCAACACAATAAATTCTTTATCAGAGCTGGAAATTTTCTCATCAATATACTTAATTGTGTGATTGCAATAACACTTTTCTTCAACACATTATATACCATAACTCTAATGTGACAAAATACATTAAAGTAGCCCTTTCTTGTAATTTTAACTACAAATTTCTCAAAATTGTAATGTGATGGAGCAATTTAAAATCGTATTCAACGTTAAAAAAGCTATGAGAGTGATTAGTTTGTTCTTGTGTTTTTTTGTTGAATTGTGTAATATATGGCATACAGAAATATTGTTGGGCGTGTTTTTCTCACGCATTTGAATTTAGTCTCATCTGACATTAACATTTAATAATCACATTAATATCAATTGCCTCATTCGCGCACAGGTGGCAGCTACCTGACATAATGTCGATCAAAATGACATCCCATCGGATAATATCCCAGAAGACGGAGAAGTTTCTTTGTTAGATTAAATTGAGCTTGCAAGTTCTATCTGTTTAAATGGCAACTAGAATAAACCGGTTTTGCGATGAAAGAGAATGTAGAGAGTGGAAAACATAAATTTATGCATGTTAATGCTCAGGTTGCATGTTTCAATAATGACGAAGAAATATGAATGAAAGCAGAGTCTCTTGCGATTAAATTGCTGATGGATTTGAATATACATTTATATTGTTTTCACTGATATCTTGTTAACTATTAAATACCTAATAAACAGCTCATTTTTATAAAAATAATATAAACAAATGTGATTACAATTCTTTCTTACAATTTTCTAATTTTATCTTCCAGTATATAACAAAAGTTTTCTATATTTTGAATTTAAAAACAATTCTAAATTAATAAATTAGAAAGAAAAAAAGATATTGAAACCTAAATTATTTTATTGAGAAAAATATAGTTTCCGGATGTATCCACTTTTACTTATCACAGCGTTAATTGTATCAAATATTTATTGTTTATATATGGTATTTTAATAATATTATAGTCACAATTATGCGTGTCGATTGCAAATTGTATTTTTAATGTCAAAATAAGCCATAATTAATTCCGTCATTTTCATTCATGCATTATCATGATAATGTAATTCATACATGAATGCAGAGAAAGCGTATCTAAACGTCGTAGCCGTAAATCATAGTGAACATTAATGCCAATTATTTATAGATGGTACAAATGAAAAAATGCGTGCTTTTCGGGTAATACTTCTCTCTAGTCGTCTTGTGAATACTATACGATCGTACTTTCAATATTTCACCAAATGTTCTTTTATTGTTATTTATAGTAAACATTTATTTAAATTTATAGATGTATGAATTGTTTTGTCGAAGCGAGGACACCAGCTCTCTCTCTCCACCAGCTTTATAGAAAATTATATACATTTTGATCAATCAAGAGCTCAAATAAAAAAATATTAATCACACAGATTCATCATGCAAATTTTACAAAAATTAGTGAAAATATCCAAAAAGAATATAAAAAATATATATTTTTTCTACTTTAACAATATTACCCAATTACTACTGATTGCACAATAATTAATAACAATCGGAAATAATCGATAATTCTGTGGCATGCAATGACAATTGAGAATGAATTATAGCTGTATTTCCATTTCCTGAAAAAAGGAACAACTCTTAGAAAGGGTGGAAAGGGGGGAAAGGGTGGAAGGAAAAGATGTACCAGATTATCATGCTACAAACCGATGGCCAAGGAATCCTCGCGTCGCTGTGCCATCGGCTCGTTCTTGCTGTTGATACTGGGCGGCGACGATAGCGATGCGCCACCCTGGCTATTTTGGCTGTTATTACTGCTACTGCTGTTGTTATCGTCTCCTGCGTTGTCAGCTAGTCATGCAATCAACCAATCAAATACAAGCTAGTGTCAACGTCAAAGAAGCGTTTTGCGTTAGGTCGGTATCCGATCATGCTCTCGATCAGTAATTATTTGTCGGCTCAATCTACGTTCTTTTGCGATATCTCGGTTATAAGTTATGGGAAAAGATATGATTAAAAAATATCGGAATCGCCATAAACAAAATGTCCTGAAACTATTACATAATGTTTTATTTATTAATATTTAAGGTTATTTGATGAAAACGTGGTTGAGTCCAGAATTTAAATTCCTCCCAAGTACTATATAAGTATAATTTTAAATATAAATTTAAGTTAACTAAATTTTATTTGTGTGTTTTCCCACGCTCGCATATATCTTGCAAATTTATGGTTTTTTATATCAAAAATTCTATATAATAATTAAAAAAATAAATAATAAATAAATTTACTACTTATAAATTTAATAATAAAAATTAATACTTCGCCATATGTAGTAAATTTTACAATTTGTAAAATAACTAGTTTTTTAAACATAACATTTATATAGTATTTTATAATGTAAAAAATATATAAAGCTATGTAATATATTATACAGGATATTCCATTTTAAACAATCCAACCGAATATCTCGAAAACTGAGCCCGGTAGGCAAAAATGTTTCACAGAAAATTTGTAGAGTTTTAAGAAAGAAAAAAGCTAGTTACTTTAGATTTTAATTAAAGTTATTTAAGGTCATGTATAGAGATTAATCTTGTTTAGGCTTCAGACCATTCATGTTTTCTATGGCAATTTTCTACGCAAAATTGAGCGATCTTTTAGAATCACTTGGGGGCACTGGACAAAATCCCAAATTTCTGGAACCTTGATGAGTTCGCAGACGTAATCTTCACTCTTAGCACTTATTGAAACATTCTTTATTGACTGGTCCCAAAATTTATTTATTTGGCTCCGGACAAAGATGAACGGTCTCTTGTGAGTAGATACAAAAAAAAAAAAAAATCGATAAAAGTTAAATTAGTTGCTTATTATCGAAAAATGTAACAAAATTATTATTTTTTGTTATAAACAAAATTTGTAACGCGATTATAATTATTAAAAAATGTAACTGTAAAACTGTAGCCCACAGTGTTACAAGTAACGCGTTACTTCTCAACTCTGTGTTTATATACATATATGTACATGTATGTACATATATATGCGCATGCACATACACATGTATTATTTATGCGTAACTGTTTGAGAAAAATCTTGATAAAGCGTGAAAGCAGAAATGGGTCATTCGGCTTATGCAACCTTACCGATACGTCGATCAGACCGCCGCTGGCTTGCGCATTAGCATCTCTCCTTTTCTGGATACATATGTCTACCTCCTATTCTGCGACACGAGCAGAGAGAGACTGCAGCATTTAAGTAATGATTGTTTCGCGGAACGAGTCCATAAAATTATTCTTCCGCAAAAAAAAAAAATAAATAAATAAATCAACAAAGAAAGAAATCAGTGAGCAAAAAAATAAATCAAAAACGGCTTGGATAGCGGCTCTGCTCAAGCCGCTAATTAGATATTAGAAAAAAGTAATTAATTAATTGCATTTACGCGCATTAACTATTATAGAGTAATTATTAAATATTATTCAAAAATTGACTATTCAAAAACAAATTTTAAGTCACAAGAAGATAGACTTAAGACCAAAATAAAATATAAAACGCTTATCGTACCCGGATTATAACTAAAAGAATCCTAAATTACTTAGGGCCAATTATATATAGTGTATAGTGGAATCTCAAAATGACAGTAAATATATATATATATATATTTACTATCATAAGAGCAGTATTATATCAATGTAACTGTGTTTTCTAAGAAAAAACGTTTTGTAAAATCTACAGCTTGAAAAATAATTTACTATTTTATAAAAATTTTAAGTCATATAATTTGTACTATTTTATGCACAAGTTTTAAATCTGTATAAAATGGACTTAAAGCCAAAGTAAAGTATAAAAACTTGGCATACTCGCGACATATTAAGGCGCATTGTTGCTTTGTATATATGTATTGCGATCCTGTGTTTCGTCCTTTCGTCAATACTGTCTATAAAATCATATTTTAAGATTGTCTCTCCTAGCATATTGTCAAAGAAGTTGTTTAACAACAAAAGCAAGCAGCATCTTAGAAGATCGGTAACAGCTGTCAAGCTGTGTAGTCGTGTTTTGAGAGCTTTGCCAGTTAACTAGATTATCGTGTTCCCTTAAACAAGTCTTATTAAAGTTATCTATTTTTCAAAACTGTTTCTCTTTATTCAGAGCGCGAGTGCGAGTGCAATGGAATTAGTGCCTCGTCGCTTTGATATATCGAGATCGACCCGCAGACCCGCAGAACAATATATATGTATAGGGTGTATATTATATAATTCGCACTCGCGAATTACGTTGCATCATTTCTGAATAAAAAATAAATCAAGAAGACTTGAACCATTTTTTTCTGCGATGCTTAACAAAAAAGAAATTATCAAATGCGGCTTACGGACGTATGCCTGTCGTGTTTTGAGAGCTTTGCCAGTTAACTAGATTATCGTGTTCCCTTAAACAAGTCTTATTAAAGTTATCTATTTTTCAAAACTGTTTCTCTTTATTCAGAGCGCGAGTGCGAGTGCAATGGAATTAGTGCCTCGTCGCTTTGATATATCGAGATCGACCCGCAGACCCGCAGAACAATATATATGTATAGGGTGTATATTATATAATTCGCACTCGCGAATTACGTTGCATCATTTCTGAATAAAAAATAAATCAAGAAGACTTGAACCATTTTTTGCGGCTTACGGCTTACGGACGTATGCCTGCCTAAAAAACGGGGCTGAATGGGTTATCTTTATGTAATAATTTCTTTTTTCTTAAGCATCACAGAAAAAATGGTTCGGAGTTTTCCGATTTATTTTTCATTCGGATATAACGCTATGTAATTCGTAAGCGTGAATTATGATAGATCTTGTGTGTATATGTGTGTGTATACGTGCGTTGTGCGTGCGTGCGCGTGTATCTGTAGGGGAAGATATGATAATATAAACCACCTTTTTGGTTGTAGATAAAATATTTAATTTTAAATGCAATTATATCATCAATATCATTAATAACCGGCAGTGTTAGCAAATATCAGCAAATATCTCTTATCGCGTATTATTAGTAATTAGAAGAAAAATAGAACTATTCAAAGAGTATAAAAAATTTTTTTAACATTTTGCCAATGTGAGTCTTAAATAGCGGGGTAGTATTATGAAACAGATATAAAAATAAAAGCAAAAACCTTTTCTTTTTGTTTTTTACTATTAAAACAACTATTTTGTTGAATTTCTTTAAATGTAAAAAAAAATTATACTTCAAAAATAAATATAAAAATTGTTTTTAGAAATTAAGAAAAGTCGACTAAATTCAAATTATATTAAAACTCTTCATGGACACCAGAAGTCGCAAATAAAAATATTAGAATAAAAAACTAATATACGGCTCTGATAATAAGGTAAAAATTACAATGTAAATTCTTTGGGCAAATAAGAGCCGAACGCGAATGGTAATGCATAAGTTTAATAGAAAATTAATTTTTTTCTTGAAACTAAATGATTCGGCAAAATCAATTTTCTATGAAATTTACACATTATCATCTGCATTTGGCACTGATTTATCCGGAAAATTTATGTTGTGATTTTCACCTCTCTCTCTCTCTCTTTTCCTCTTAGAACCGTATTATAGTTCTTTCTATTATATATTATACTATTATATACTAGTATATATATATAGTTCTTTTTATTTGTATTTTTGTTCATTTTGCAAAAAGAAACGTTATTATTAAATATATATATGTAGGCAAAATATGAGAAGTATCATAGTGTGAGATCTGAAAAATTCATTGTCAGTGACACAGAGTTGTCTGGAAAGCGAAAGATTCGGTTTCAATTCTTGATTCAACCGCGATTTGCGTTCCTATATTTCTCTAGCTTACGCGTCTTTAGGAATATACGGGGTTTATTAAAATAAATCTCGGATTGGAGATTATTTTAATTACTTGGTATCAACCAAGAAAAATTTGTGTTCTGTGCACAACTATTATTTAGTTTCAAGAAAAAAAAAATTAATTTTCTATGAAACTTACGCATTACCATCCGCGTTTGGCTGTTATTTGCCCGGGGAATTTACATTGTAAAAACATCAGGTTCACACCCACTGCAAATAACCATAGTAATGTATATTAGTATATGTATATATATTATAGTATAATCAAAAATGGTTATGGTTACTATAGTTACTGATAAATTTTAGCAGTTGTTTTAGAAATTATTCTGTTCTGTTTCATATTACTACCCTGTTTTATATTTTCTACGCTTTTCTCTATATATTTTTTCACGATATAAAAATTATTTATCTCAATCAAATAATATATAAAGGCTTTCACACATAATATTTATATTTTTGTTAATACAAAATTTTTTGTAAATTTTGTACAAAAACACAAGTGTTAAGAAAAATATTTATAATGACTTATTAGTCTAAATCTACACACTAAAACACACTACTTATGCGTAAAGTTAGTAATAAGTAATTATTAATTAATTAAGTAATTAGTAATGAAGTATACATTTTTATATTATTATTTATATAACATTTTATTTAAGCTATTTAAAGTTAAGATTTGCCAACTATTATTTGGAAACATTAAAATAATCTTAGGTTTGTGAAACGCAAACGCGTATCTTAATGCGATCCAAGTATTCTAAGTTTGTATACTTTGGTTTTAAGTCTGTTTTATGCAATTTATAATTTGCATAGCAATTTTTTTCAAACATATATAGTATATAGAGCGTATAAAATATTTTATACGAATTAAAAGAGTCCTAAATTGCTTAAGGTTAATTATAAATTGATGCTTCATAAGTGATTATTTTTGGGGTAACGCAGTATATGTAAGTAATGGCACCACGTATATGGACTTGCGCGATAGCATTTAGATAAATGCACTAACATAAGTCAAGATTGAGAAATCCACGTGTAAGGTTTAATTGAATAACCTAGGATAAAGATGTAGATATATGGATCCTCTCCGAAGGACTTATCTATAACTTATCATCATTTCAAGCAAAGTTAAGGATATCATCGCTTCTTGCAATAGGACCAAATGTTTCATAAATCATAGAGGTGTAAAAATAATTAGAATAAAACTGTCGACTAAAAATGTTGCATTTTTAAAATTTTTTATCTGGTATGTGATTTACACTGTTTTAAAAAGTATAAATTTAAAAATCATTCTATTAAAAAAAATAATTTGACTCGTTAAGCCTAATCATTTTTACACTTATGAATATTAATTCATAGAAGATGATATAATTACGAGATTTTATTAAAAAGTTCTCGAAATTTATGTACAAAAAATTAACAGCTTACTAGAAAAATTAATGGTCTTCATTATTCCCTTCCCATTTATGCAAGGATTGCAACGCGTTTTTAACGATCAAAAACACTGCTGGAAATCATTCTCTGTCAGCGTCTTCATCATATCCTGCGATATGGCCTGGATATTTTCTATCGAATCTTTTCCTCTGAAACTGCATTTTCATTTTTAGAAACATGAAAGAATCGAGATTAGGTGAGAATGACTTACAGCAATGATTTCAATCATTAAAATCGCGCTGGAATCATTGCATAAATGGGGACTACTTCATGGGTGATAAAGATCATTAATTCTTTTAGTAAGCTATTAATTTTTTATATATAAATTTCTCGGGAACTTTTGAATAGCACCTCGTATAAGATATTATAAAAATAAGATTAGCTGTCGTGTTAATAATGAAATAAATTAATAGCTATCGCGGTTTGATTAAAAGCAAATCTAAACACACAGTGATTCAAAATCATCCCGATAATACGGTTGCAAAATTCAAGGATCAATTTGATTAATGTCAATTACGATAATTCGCCAGATAATATATCTAACTACATCGGCTACGTGATACGATTTTGCAATCACGCAGCATATTAAGAGAGGGCATAGGAGGATCCTTATTCCAGGCTGTGGGATTAATTTCAGATTGATTCACAGCAAGATCAACGTATAGAAGAAAAAAGACAAAAAAAATTGAGAGACAGAAAGTTATCGCCGAAATGTTAATCGATGAAACGAGAGGAGAAACGGTAAATCCGTATAATTTCGCAAAAGCAGCAACAGAAAAAATGTAAAAATCCAGGTTCAAAAATAGGCGCGCAGCCTCTTGCAAAATCGGCCTCCCCCATTCGCGACAATCTCTTTCGTTTGTGATTATTATCTTTCTCTTAATATTAATATCTTATGAATATTTCAAAGTTTTTTATATTAAATTAAATATCAGAGAAATGACATGCATCGTGGACGATTTTTCAGATATATTGGAAATGAAATCGTTTTCGAAATGTACGCGATCAGAAACGACGAATAACTTACAAAAATAATTTTGTAAATGTTTCTTTACTTGAAGTTTTTCAATATTGTGCATCCGAGAAGTTGTCTTCCGATGCAAGCTGTTTTGATCATAAAGTTTGGTGGAATCGAGTTAACTTGCTGCAATATAATTCACACCAAAACTTAAATGATCATGCTAGTCATTATGTTTTCAAATCTTAAAAAGAGAGTCCGATAAATATTCAAAAAATATATTTTTTAAGTTGAGTTTTATATTGACAAACTTTTATATTAGTATAATCTATATAAACTGTTATGTATATATTTTGCACAGCGTCTTTATTTCTAGTATAACAATAATATGTTGTAAATCATTGTATATCTCACACACAGTAAAAATAAAATTAATTTTATTATTAAATTAGTAATTTTATTATTAAATTAAATTTTGCAATAAGTAATATTAATTTCACGTTTCATGTTTAAACGATATATGTATATTATGACACGTGATATAAATTGCTGCGTCTAAATTCCGCTCTTTGCAATTTTGCATAAGTTTAAAGTTGCGTTAATCGCAAAATATTGTCACAATTAGTTTTTGATTTATTGTAATAAAAATAAATGCATTCAAATTATATCAATTAAATATTGTATCAAAAATCAAATTCATATAACTTTTGGATTTATGTGAATTTATTATCGGTTGACACTCGAGGATAATTTGCTCGTAATAATCAATCCATATATTAACTTAAACATAGTAAACCGTATCAATTGGATAATGTTTACGAAATATTATGAGATTTAAGAAATTTAAGATAATTTAATTTGATTTAAAATTTGAGGAAAAAATAAACATATTAAAGCACACTGAATGAAACTGCAAATTTTTGCAAGATAGCTTATGAGTTCAGTTTTTCTTTGACGTTTAATGATATGTATGTTTAAATACTATCTCTTATTTAAAAATTAAAAGATTAAAAACGCGAATGGGAGAAGCCAGTGCCGATTGCGGCACGTTCACAAAGTAATGAAAAATAGATATATGTATATATGTATGTATGTATGTATGTATACAGGGTGTTTAAAAAAAACCATTCAATATTTATATGATAGTATATATCGTACTGAGTAAAAAACCTTAGTAAACATAGATCGAAAGTTCAACCGTTTCTAAGATATAAACATTTTTGTATGTTAACGTCATGATTGACTTACTGGCTTTTACGTGTTGCATGCGATGTGAGAAAAAGATAATCTGTCTAAATCTTTATTTACAAAAGGTGTTCCACATGTCCTCCTTCCATTTCCATACACGTTTGGTATCTTCCTTGATAAAGATCCGCAATCGCCGGTTGATGACAACTGACTAATTGCCGGTGAAATCTTCTGTTATGAAGTATGTATGGAAATTGAATGAGGACATTCAAAACGCGGTTTATAAACACTGAGGTAAACATCGCATGCGACACGTGGAAGCCAGTAAGTCAATCATGATGCTAACATACAAAAATGTTTATATCTCAAAAACGGTTGAGCTTTCGACCTATGTTTACTAAGGCTTTTTTTACTCAATATATGGTGTGTCCAATCTACCATATAAATATTGAATGGTTTTTTTTAAACACCCTGTATACATACATACATACATACATATATACATATATCTATTTTTCATTACTTTGTGAACGTGCCGCAATCGGCACTGGCTTCTCCCATTCGCGTTTTTAATCTTTTAATTTTTAAATAAGAGATAGTATTTAAACATACATATCATTAAACGTCAAAGAAAAACTGAACTCATAAGCTATCTTGCAAAAATTTGCAGTTTCATTCAGTGTGCTTTAATATGTTTATTTTTTCCTCAAATTTTAAATCAAATTAAATTATCTTAAATTTCTTAAATCTCATAATATTTCGTAAACATTATCCAATTGATACGGTTTACTATGTTTAAGTTAATATATGGATTGATTATTACGAGCAAATTATCCTCGAGTGTCAACCGATAATAAATTCACATAAATCCAAAAGTTATATGAATTTGATTTTTGATACAATATTTAATTGATATAATTTGAATGCATTTATTTTTATTACAATAAATCAAAAACTAATTGTGACAATATTTTGCGATTAACGCAACTTTAAACTTATGCAAAATTGCAAAGAGCGGAATTTAGACGCAGCAATTTATATCACGTGTCATAATATACATATATCGTTTAAACATGAAACGTGAAAT
>NW_021853592.1:2537135-2545415 GCF_003651465.1 Formica exsecta | reverse complement strand
ATTGACTGATTGCCGGTGAAATCTTCTGTTATGAAGTATGTATGGAAATTGAATGAGGATATTCAGAATGATGTTTATAAACACTGAGGTAAACATCGCATGCGACACGTGGAAGCCAGTAAGTCAATCATGATGCTAACATACAAAAATGTTTATATCTCAAAAACGGTTGAGCTTTCGACCTATGTTTACTAAGGCTTTTTTTACTCAATATATGGTGTGTCCAATCTACCATATAAATATTGAATGGTTTTTTTTTAACATTGTATATGTATGTATATATATATATATATATATTGGCGCTGCTAAACTAAACAATATATATATATAATATTAATAATTTGAATTTTTTGGGGGGTGTCCCGTTTGTCTACATTTCCGATTGCAACGGCTTCATTTGCCCACAATATTTTGCCAACAGCTTCGTTTGCCGACATTCTTGATTGCCTACAAAACGATCGCCTACAAGTATTATTGCGCACATTTAATAATTAAAAATACGAACGTACGTTTGCGCGCATGACCTTATTACGCACAAATACATTACATACGCAACTTCATTGCACATATGCAGATTGCATACAACATACATACATACATACATACATACATATATATATATATATATATATATATATATAGACACACACACACACACACATACATACACACACGCACACACGCTAGTTACATATGTAATATACAAAAAAAGAGACGTTGAAACGTTGAAACATTTCTGGGTCTCGAGAATTGACTTTACCTTCAGGTTCTTTGGCAATGACCGTGCTGCTCCGGTCGACGCCGCCCTTCTTATCCTCTGTACAACATACACACATACATGACGTATACGAATATGTAATAGTTTATCATTATATATACATATATAACGCCTAATATAATAGTACGAGATATCGATAAAGCTAGGCATGACGAGAAGCTGTGCTTATTATTCTCGTTTTACTGACATATACGTTGATAATATCGCTTCATTATCTATAAAATTAACATTGCAGAAAAGTAAAGTTTTTTTGGAACCAAATATCTATTTATAAAGCCTGTATAAATTTTATTTGTGAATGTTATAAACCCTATAAAATTTTCATAATAAACTTCATATAATTTTTATTTCTAATTAATATATTTTTTATTGCGCACATTTAATAATTAAAAATACGAACGTACGTTTGCGCGCATGACCTTATTTACGCACAAATACATTACATACGTAACTTCATTGCACATATGCAGATTGCATACATGATATTATTCGTATTTTTAATTATTAGATGTATTCAATAATGCTTGTGAACAATCGCTTTGTAGGCAATCGGGAATATCAGCAAACGAAACTGTCGGCAAAATGTTATGGACAAACCGGTGGAAAGCCGTTGGCAATCAGGAATGTAGGCAAACGGAGCCTCCTCCAATATAATTTGAAATGTTATATATTGTTATTTATATAATCTGTAAATATTAATCTTTCTTCTTCAATAAAAAATTAGAAGAACAATGTTTCCATTGTCAATAAAAATGCCAAGTGACGTTTCCAAAAATATTTCTATTCAAGTTTACTCTCTCTAATGATGTTTTATGTCTTCATACAGGATTTTAATCACGAAGAGAATATTTTTAATGCAAGGCTAATAAGAATCAAGAGCGTAAGTTAGGCGCAACTAAGTTATCTACAAATCTTTCTTATCGTTTGGCCTATAAACTCGATTCCCATGGCTCACAATCATATTAACAATAGTTTCGAATGGTCGAAAAAGAAAGAACGGAATATTAACATTGACGATAACACGGATCACTCCACGTTTTTTAATATATCGTATGTCCAGTATGTTCCATACCAACACATTACCATATCGTTTCGGTATTTTCGGAGTAATTTAGATATGTGACCCGTAATTAAAATGTGATAATGTCTTATACCAATCTGGATAAACTACGCTCTTTTATCAAAATATATAAAAACCCTCTTCCGAAACAGTCATGTAAGAATGTGGTGTATAAAATATCGTGTAAAGATTCTGTGCTGCATCATATATAAGCCAAACGGATAGATAAAAAAACACGTATTAAGTAATGAATGTAATCACATTAATAGAAACACTTCGCAATATTCTTTAATCACAGACCACATTTTGAATCACGAATTTGAACGGAATAAAATTGAAATTCTGAATGAAGAGATTATTTTGAGTAAGAGCTAGACTAATATCGGAAATGTTGTTTTTATTAAGTGACAAAGAAATAATCTCAATCGACAAAATGATGGAATATCTACATTATACGTACGCAACAATAGTAGAAAATTGTAGAAAATCTAGTAAAAATTAAATTAAAAGAAAGTTCCACCCTTCTTTCCCCATTTTTTTTTCTTTCCACTACATGCGGCGGTTACTTACGTCTTGTTTGTTTATACATAACATTTTGTCATTACAGTATTGTATCTTGTATCTCAGTGACATTATGACGTACGCGTTTTTCGAACCTTGTTCTTTGTCTCATTTGTAATCATTTCGTGTGTATCTATTCTTTATCTATACATTTTTCTATTTAAGATTTTATAATATTTTTCCCAGCTTTCACGATTTTTAATGTTCGATTACATTTCGGAATAATCTTGTCATCTTTTAACAATTACAACCGTTAGAAGAATTACCAAAGATGAAAGCTGAAAATGGTTCCAAGAAAGGATCGAAATATTCAATGTAATTTAAGAACATTTTTAGATAATTTAATTACGCCTACTTACTGCGCTTGGTTCTTATTAGCCTTCACTTCCTATCTGAATTTTTTGATATTTAATATATATAAGAGACTTTTCGTTGCGTTATTTAAAAGAAAAAAATATGCAAAAGAATTTTTCGCGGTTATTTCGTGTATATGCTGTCAAAATATTTCCCCCCTTTCCATCCTCACTATATCGTAATCTCATTATTAGGTTTGAATCTTCGTGAAAAGCCGTACGATGACAAGTAAGCGTGCAATAGTTTGGAAGATTGCGAGAAGCGCATCAACACACAAGACAAAAAAAATTAGCAAGAAAAAACAAGCATAGTCCGATCTCCAATTGGCTATTGTAATTATTGCGTAAGTGAATAATTTTTCAGTCGGCGGATTATGTGATCAAAGTGAGTGATATAAAAGTGAAGGAAGAAAGAAAAAAAAAGGGAAAGAAAGAAGGAAAGAGAGAGGGTAGAGGAAAGGGAGGAAGGCAGGGTGAAAAGGAGAAAAAGAGAAAGGGGAAGAGAGAGAAAGGGAGAGAGAGAAAAAGACTCAGAAAAGGGTAATATTAGAGAAGTGTCACAAGGCAAAAAAAAAAAAAAAAAAAAAAAAAGAAAAAGGAACAAAAGTACAATAAGCTGATGTTCAAAAATCCATAACATCGGGTTAAATATCAAGAATCAAGACCAGTCTGTGACGACGATAGAAAGCGATGTAGGTATGTGTGCGTATGATTTGTGTGATTTTGAATCTACTGCAATGTGACGTGTCTAAAGGCATATTTGTGCGACGATATCAGCAAGTTCAAAAAGCTCAAAGAAAGTGGAAAAATCGTTTGAGAATACGATCGCACGGCGATCGTATTTCTCAAATGGTATACATAGAAGAATCACGCAGAGAAAAGTACATAGAACATCGGACGTGAATTCGAGCCTCTATTATTTATCTCATTATATGATACCGGAAACCTTGAAATCAATTTCGCTCTGATCTGTAGAATCAGTTTTCCTGTGAAACTATACGATAATGGTTCGATTTTTAACTTTTTTAAATTGCTTGGAATAATATAGAAGATAATCCAGAGCTTTAAGTGAGACAATTGCAATGTGAATTATATAGTAAAATAAATTATTAATTTTATCATAGAAACATCTCTTGTTATCTTTTTTCATTTACCTTATTTTTATATATCCATAATATCCATTATTCGATCTTATAAAAAGCAGTTGTTTTATTCGATAGTACTGCTTTCTGTAAAACGTAATAGCGTTAGCGATTTATTAAAATAACAATTTTTTTTATTGTTACTACCATGTGAATTTCTGAAAGTATCTTTTGTCGCCGATTTAAAAAATTCAGAAATATTCAAACTTAACGGCATCTATATACATGTTTCCTCTCTGAGCGACTACTCTTTTTTTCCATTTACAATCAAGACATTCAAACAATAAAAAGCTATTAATTTATCAATCTCTTAGCTGTTCATTTATTACATTTTGTCCCATCGCTCTGGTTCACACAATAAAACTGGGAGAAAAATCAGACTCAATCAATTAAAGAGTCCTATGTAGCTCGAAAATACGTAGCAGCAAAAAAAGAAAAGAAATATAAAATATTCAACACCGAGGAAATCGTGTGCATGCGTAAAGGAATATATGTAAATATTTATATGAGATGGGATCTAAACGTGCGAGACGTAATGATCATGATATAGCTAAGAAACTCACAGTTTTCGCAACCGTATTTTTTTCTTTTTTCCGACGCTTGGAATAAGTTCACAATTGAAATCATAAAGTCCGCTAAGAATGTTGAAAAATGCAAAGTGAAATATCGATAATATATATATATATATATATATATATATATAGGTAAGTCGAGAAAAGCTGCTTAATTCTCGAACGAAGCTGCTCGTTGTTGAGTTATTCAGAATGTAATCGAACTTGAGGGTTTATTGTTCGATGAATCAAGATGTGATTATAAGCTATGAAAAAATGTAAGAGCAAAAAAGTCAAGCTTTTTCTTGTGCTAATTGTAATTTTAAGAAGCAAAGAATGAATATAAGCTGAAACAGAAAATGCAAATGAAAGCAGCGTGAGCCGAAGCGATCGCGGTCATTAGTTGAAAAATCGATATAAAATAGAGAATGAATAAGTGTTGAAGAAAATAGAGAAACATCGAGATTAATATTAGAAAAGTATATATGATAATATACCAGGTAATTGTGTGTTATAATCGTGCGCGCGCACACACACACACACAAACTTAATTTATGAGAAATTACAATCTTTTCAGCTTGTCTACAGCGTGAACAAATTCTCTATATCTACATAGTTTTAACTTCCACATTAGGTTTACAACAATAATAAAACTAATTTTTAATCATTCATTGCTTACAATTCTTATATGACGTTGAAATATTATTACTATTTATAGTATTAATCTTGAAAGGCTATTTCTCTCGCGCAAATGGGTTTTTCTGTAAATATAATAATTCATAGAATGTTTTATGTTAAAAGATTTAGATAAGACTTAATTCAAATGCGAAAATAACATTACGTCGCAGCGAATTATTCGAAAAATGGATGGTCGATGGATATAATTTAGCCATTCAAGATTAACTTATATCGCGCAGCTATTTCTACTTGAATTATTCTATGGATCTATATTTTTCAATATATTATATGAATAATAAGACAAAATATACAAACAGAGAATTGCGTTTAAATTTGCAAAACTACATCTACTAAATTGTGTGTTCGCGATCGTCAATTATCCCTTTATGTTAGATTGTATCACGAGAAAGCGCTTTCTAATTACAATCGACCTTACTCATCTTACTTAATGATTAATGATCCGTACAATAATCACTAAAAAGGAATGCATTACGTTAACGAGAAAACTATGATAATGGTTGCAGATAGTGGTAGATTTTTATATCGGCACATTTATATATACCTACAGATTTGATACATATTACACATCGCCAATGAATTACTCTCGAAGAGAAAATGTAAGCAGAAATGAATTACTGGCATAACAGAAGCTCCAGATCGATGCGAAAGCTCGATGGGAAAGTGACCGTAGATACGAAATCAATGAACTTTACATTCAATTTATGAATGCGAAAAAATAGGATCTGCCATAAACCAGAGCGACTTCTTTTTTCTTTTACAAAGTAATATTTATATGTATATACCCAACACGCTGTGAAATGTGTAATGAATAAATAAACAATAAACGTGGGTGATATTTTTTATAATATAAATTAATAAATAAGTTAATTAGTAATATCAATGTTTCTTATGTAACTTTTTTGAAGTGTGTATAAAAATTTTAATCATGATACACACATAAATTGAAGATTTTATATATATACATATGTACTTTTAAATAAACAACGAGCGACGAGAAAGATCAATGATTTTGACCTCCTTAAGATCAACCGGAAATCATTTGGGGAAGGCTATGTAAAGATATTTACTTTAATTGTTTTATTAATTATTAATTATTATTATTACTATTATTATAAAATTATTGTTTGTTTCTCGAATAACTAGCAGTCATGATGTGTAAATATTTAAAAGCAAATTATGCGTGCCAAATATGCTCCCATATGCGTGCAAATTCATGTGTTAAGGCATTTTACTGACTCCATACTCGTCACGAATACTTTTACGTTCGAAGATAGTTCTCGATGAAACAATCAGAAAATAGGAATCAAAAATTAAAAAACTCTTTTGTGTTTATAATATATGTCGTCGTTACGAATGTCTTTACACTTGAAAATAGATTAGTTTCGAGTCGCATTGCGTCTGGATATCTAAGCATCATGATTATTGATTTTAAGAAAAATTGGCAATGTTATCACCAAATGATAGTTGAAAAATTATATTACATTCTGTTAATTATATTACATTTTTCTTAATCTTATATTTCATGTCATATAATAGATTAAACAGCTAATTGCTAATTAATCGTTAAAAAATTGCCAAACTAACAGTTATGAATATCTAGATGCGATACGATCTGAAAGTAATTATAATCGAATGTGAAGAGGTCTTCGTGATGCTAATATGTATTATAAAAGTGCAAAAGCGTTTTTTTATAGCGATCACATTTTCGGCCGAATGATATGATAAATGCGTCTCGAAAAGGATTATGCACAGTTTATGATTCGGTGTTTATAATCCAATTACAATGCACTTGTCTTATTTACTATCACAATACGCGTGCGTACATCTTTTATGTATACATATATGTGTTATGGATTTGTGAGCATCGCTACAGGGGCACAAAACAACAGTATTATTACTTCTCATATAGATGTTCAATGTATATTTGGTGTTTTGTCTTTACGATATCTGACTATGGGAAACAGATACGAAATCATATGCACGGAGAAAATTTTACAGTGCAAATTACATAAAAAATACATCCCTGTAAACCTTTCTCGAGCAGAGGAAAAGTATCAGGGTTCTACCGAGACTCATTCTTATGACCTTTTTCTCAATAGACAGAAGTTCTGCCATCGAGCCCCCTTCCCCCCATTCCCTCCCCTATCTCGTCACTTCATTCCCTTTTACAACATTTATTGTAAAGCTGGAATATAATAGCATTAAGATATTTAACTATAAAAATTATAAATTATGCATTTGTTCTATTATTTTATTGATGATTATGTATTTATTTGTACGTCAAAATATTTGAATAATTACAATATGTAAAATATAATACATATATAATATTATTAAATAAAAATATCGTGATTTCTTTTATATGTTACTATGTTCCACGTAATTTTTACTATAATATTTTCTCCGTCTGATACAGTATAAAACCGTAAATATAGAATCATACGCGAATTTGTATGTGTGAATATGTGTTTGTGAAAAATGTGTCAAAATTGTATTTATTAATTAATATAAGCATTGAGCAAAATATGGAAAATTAAACTTTAAAATTAGTAATAGTACGTGTCAGAATATATGCCTAAAAATAAATACTGGATTAATATATTATATCTCTATAAAAAAAAAACATTAATATAATTACATGTCAGCTATATATATGAGAAGTATGCATTCGTATGATGCTGATGCATAAGCTTCTTTGTGTCTTGTTTAAAGTGTCGTATAAAATATTTTAAGCTCGAAAGCTAATGTTGTCCTCAGATATCTGGTAAATATTATATGCTACATGAACAATGTACAGGTTTAAATGGACGTTTCCATACAAGTATGTACCTATCTGCTAATAAATTCAGCTATTTCAAACTTGTATATATCAATAGAACAAGTATCAATTATTCGTTTTGGTACCATACTCATATACATATACATTTTAGTACAACACTCAACAATATAATCTGAATAAAAATCTCTAGGGTTTTTACCAAATATGCTGAATTAAATTTTTTAGTTTTTTATAAAGACAAAAAGCTGATGTAAAAATATAAATAAAATAAAATATTATTTCTCCATTTTTATCATAGTTCTTACAAGTTTTTAAGTCTAAAATTATTAAATAATAATATTATATAAGTAATATTAT
>NW_021853592.1:2532090-2536601 GCF_003651465.1 Formica exsecta | reverse complement strand
GTAATATTATATAATAAAGCTTAAAAAATAAATAAAAATTTTAATATTAATTGTAAAAATTGATGCATATTAAAAATATATTATCAATTATAGTTGTTAGAAATCAATTATATAACTAAAGTTGTATATATATATATTATGATCAATTATGTATTAAATGTCTTGTTCTTCATTTATACACATAGGTATCTTCGCTGAACTTTGAAGAACATACATATACAATCAGGTTTTTTTTTTTCAAAAAATGCGAACGAATAAAAGAGAAATAAAATGCAAAAAAAGAGATCAATCTTGATTATAAATGTATAGCCAACATTATCTATAATGATACTATATATAAGGGCAAGTCAAAAAGTAAAGGGACTTTTTTGTTTCCCTGAACAGATAACTGGCTCCTCTATGACTTATTATAATTTCAAAATGTCTTTGTGTTCAGAGTGGTTTGTTGTTTAGCTCTCTTTGATTGTGATTTTATGTCAATTTAAAATGAATACTCTTTATTGTCTAACTGTAAAGAAGAAATGCGAGCAGTAATATGTTTTTTTAAGAGGGGTAAAATCTGCAGAGATTATTCAGAATGTAACAGCAGTATGGTGAGAGTTGTTTAAGTCGCAACGAAATCTCTGAGTGAATAGAATGTTTTAAAAATAATCAGATTTCTGTCTACCTGAATACTCTTTATCTCAGACAGAACCCGGCTATTTAAATCATCTATCCACTCACAGATCTTGCTGTGACTTTAGACAATTCTCACCACACTATTGCTGCATTTTGTGAATAATATCTGCAGGTTTCACTCTCTCTCTGAATGAAAAAAACGTATCGCTTCAAATTTCTTCTTTGGTACAGTTGAACAACGGAAAACACTTATTTTAAATTAACATAAAATTACAATAAAAGAGAGCTAAGTAATAAACAACCACTTTATACAGAAATATTTTAAAAAGTAAAACGACCAAAAGTATATCTCAGAAATATATCACAAATTAAAATATATTTGATATTATTCTTATAAGATTAAAACATCGATTTGAAGAAACATTCAACATAAATGTGACGTAAAAATTTCGTAACAAAATAAATCTCTTCTGTAATGTTTAATTTCATATAATCAATATAAATATCAATTTTATGTTTATTTTATGATTTTAAATCACTTCTTGTTTCAAATAAGAATAAATTTTGATTGTTTTTCTGCAGCTGATAAATTTTTGTGGTATATGTATACGTGATTGGAGAACAGATGATGAAGCGCAGAGTGGAAATAGCAGGATCGGAGAATAAGCAACGATACTTAACTACTCTAAATATTAACCAACGATCAATATGAGAACAAAAAGAATCTTTAATCTTTATCTAATCTTTATCTTATCTTTAATGAAGAATTAATATGTGCGTGTTTCTTCCATTTATATGCACTAAAAACAAATTCATTTCTCGAAATTGCTGCGTTAAAGGTATATATGCGTTACAACGAATAAAAAATAATGGTTGATTTAATTAAATCGAGTGTTCTTCGTGCAGACACGCAAAGAGCTTGATGCAATATAATTTCTTACGTTTGAATGAAATTATGATGCTCTTAATTCGATTCGTTAATATGAGTATTCAATGTCTTAATTTTTTTTAGTAGTTTTAATAACTTTTGTTTTTAGTAAATTAATTATTTTAATATTATCTCATAAAATTGAGCTAAATATTTCATCAAATATAAACAATAACATCCAAAAGTGACAAAACGCAGCTTGATCTTTGCAATAAGGCTCAACTATGACATAAGTAGAGAAACTAGATTCTAATTAAGTAAATACATATTTTCAGATTTAGAAACGTCCATACATTAATCATGGATTACTATGCAGATATCAAGCTGCTTTGTCTGTTTGTACTCGAGTTTCTTATTAAATTCTCTTAACAAATTTGTGATAAAGAGGCCACGTAGGTATACGTCGTGTATAGTTGTTAGGAGCTAAGAACTTGTTATCCAGGTTATCATTTCGCTTTGCGTAGTCGCGGCGGCGACAACATCGATGTAATCGCTATCATAATTTAATTCGAGAACATAAAGCTGACGTGCTTTAACACTAGATGCCAATCGGCTCTAAACAAGTGCTCGTTACGGCAACCGAAATTGGGAAACGCCAACGATATTATATGGGAAATAATTCGCCTACTTCCCCCCCCCCCCTCGTATAAATGTTTCCAAATATTTCCGCGTCAAAAAGTTTTATATATTTATTCGATACGAAAGTCGGCTCATCCGGTTCTAATCACACTTCAAGCTTGTAAACGAACATAATCTTCAAAATCGATTTATGCTCTTGTTTTCCGCACTGCCAAATTATAATTGGTCCGTTAATAAGTACAGCTGGATAATTGTCGCTAAGAAAACTTGGCGCAACTTTCGATCAGGAAAACAAAGAGATAGAGAGAGAAAGAGAAAGAGATACAGACGCGGCGCATAAAAAAGAGCGGGACTTTCCTACCTTTAATGTCATCGTCTTCGATCGTTGTGCTGCTATCAGTGGATTCCTTTACTTGAGAGCCATCGCCCTTCTTCGTGATGATGCTTCGACCTGGAGTGCGTAGAGCGTTTCAGTAAGTCGGCATCGGAAAAATAAAAATGGAAGAAAGATGTTGATATACATATATAAACATTCAAAAAAAATTTTTTTTCTCTCTTTGATACATACTTTACCTACTACCTCTCTAACATCATTGTTCTATTACATACACTACGCGCGCGCGCGTTAGGTATATGTATGTATGTGTGCGTGTATGTGGAACAATGATATGTATGAGGTAGGAATCGAAGAGAAAAAAAAAGACAAAAGCGAGACAGAAAAAAAAGAGCACAACATTGTAAAACATTGGATTGATTTAAAGAATACGGGCCAAAACGGACGAAAGACGGGTTGGATCCACTGATGAATTCACTCGGAATTCTTGGATATTTATTTAAATCCGTTTTTGAATGCGTTTCCAATGAAACGATCTTTAAATCGTTTCTCGAATTAGAAAGCTATCCGTATATTATCGCTGACATTGAATATTTAAACATGAAAAAGATATTGCAACCGACATTCCTTCTTAATGTGACAAAAAGCAAAAGTTCAAAAAAGTAAACAAGCAAATTTGTTTCAGATATCGCACAAATATCAATTTAAAACGGAAAGAAAAAAACAGAGAAAGATTTCTTTTTACAAGAAACAGAGAGGGGAAGAGAGAAGAGAAAGAGAAGAAGGGGGGACTAAAATCTTTTTTCTAGAAACTTTATCTTTATAATATTTCAAATGCAATATTTCATATTGCATTTCTCAGGAATCAAAAAAGACCGCCAAAACATTTAAAGCGTTAATTATATAGGAATGTGCCCCCTACAATATATGTCAAAAGGAAAATGATCCATGCTATGTAGTTTTTATCAATTTTTATCAAAACGTAATCAGCAAATGGAATGTTTCTTTTTAATATTACGATCTATTGTAATAATCTTTTGTGTTCTCAACATGCAGTATTAAAATGGGTGTTCGTGTATATTTTGCATATATATATATATATAAATAATAAGTTCCTCAGCAAACACATACATACAAAATGAATCTAAATAATTTTATAAATAACATGCAACAACGATCGAGTGATTCAAAATCATCAAAAATTGAAATATAAATCCGCTGCATCGGATAAGATGTGATGGAAATGATCATTCCAAAAAGAGAGAAACGAATTGTAGAGAAAGAAAAGCGTTGAAACGAATGCAATCATGCTGTACTTTGTAGCAAATTGTGTTGATTTCGTGTTTTTACAACTTCTATTCATGCAATTGTATTTTCTATATATTATTAGTTTCTCTAATCCATCACAAAAAGTATATTCTTCGTTAATCTAATGAGAGAAATTACGATATCTTTAGAATTCTAAGAAGATATGTATTAGATAAGTAGATATTACTAATATTTCGAAAAAGCAGTTATATATATATATATATTTCTTATACTAAAATCACCAGAACTTTTTAAACATATTAGATATAGATAAGTAAAGATATGTAGGAAGAAACATAAACGCATGCCGGATACGTGCAACAAAATAAATTGCTTAAATATTGTTTATATCGACTTGTTATTAAAAAATACATATTTTCTAGATATGAAGAATATATAAATTGATATAGGATATTTTAGTTATGTTTGTAATAAAAATCATATTTGCAGAAAGCGGAAACAAAGCAAACACACAAAAGAATGTAAAATTAAAATTGATCAATAAAAATAAAACATTTCACAAATTTTCATTGAGAAATAAAGATAAATAAAATACGAACAGAAAAAGCAATAGAAAAAAAGAGAAAAGAGAGCAACATATATACATAATTAATGCAGAATTACCCTGATGAAAATATTCTGTTGAAATTATAATAAATTTATTAAAAATGCAAATAAAAATAACTGAGTAATAATTAAATTTATTTCAATATGAATCAGAATTTCCACAATAATATATATATA